>NC_033627.1:5497168-5624724 GCF_001540865.1 Ananas comosus | reverse complement strand
GCTCATGCCAGTTGGACTTGCTCTCCACGGACCAGTTAGAGTGGATAGAGCCCGACAGTCGCAACGGGGCAGGGACGGGTGTATTCACAGTCCCGGGGACGGGTATGCTTACAGTCCCGTTTTGGATTGGGTCAGATTTGACATTTCCTACAGTTGGTTAGTGTAGAGCATGATAGTGTAGTGGATGATAGCGGTAGAGTGTACTTCCTGCTTTTCCTTCTATCCTTGCTCCCTTCTGTAGACTTAGTGGGTGACCGATGTTGTTTTGGGCGGTACCCACTGAGGACTACTTGTTTTTACAGTAGTTCTCACGCCCAGTTGTTACTTATGTTTTGCAGAGCCACAGGTGCCGGCTGCTGCATCTTCCGCCGACCAGGATCGAGGCAAGGGCGTTGTGAGCTAGAGCCCTACCCGCCAGTAAGAGCTAGTGGCTTTCCCTACTGCAGGTAGTTGTGGTTTTGGAGTTTATATACATAGTTGTTTAACTCGCCAGTGCGAGTAGCTTTGTATTTTGGATTCTAGCTATGTATATGAAACTCAGATATTTAGCTTATTTTTTGGCAGATCTATACTACTGGTTGTAGTATTATTTTTCTACAGGTACTTTGACGCTTCGTATACAGGGGAAATTTCTTTGTATACGGCGGATTTGTCGGCGTGCCCGGAGAACGAGACATCCGGGGCGTGACAATGTGTGCGCGCGTATAATTAATTTTTTTTTTCCTTCTACTATTTTATTTTTCTTTTATTTATTGATTTATTTAAATTATTTTAATAGATCTATCTCAAATATTTTTCAAATAAATCTTCATAGGATAATTTAATTGCTAGAAAATTTAATTACTAAGCACATATACCAATTTTAATCATTTTTATTTAAATAGATATAAATATTAAATTATTTTTATATAACTCTTATTTAATTAATAATTAGACTCATAAAACTATGTAAAAATATAAATTAAAATTTATTATTAAAATATTTTTATATCTGTAGCATCGGGTGGGTCTTCACTAGTTTGTCTTCACTAGTTTGGCTTATTTTGGAAAGAGACTTGCTTTCTTCGATAGTAGACCGGATGTATTAATAATTTACGAAGCAAGTTATGAATCATAAAGATAGGGACGTGAGGACGTCTAGTTACGAATGCATCGGGTGCAAACAATTATTTTTTGAATTATCAGATTTTGCTTTAAAATGGTTAAATCAAAATTTTTACAAAAAAAATTAGGTATTCATATGCAAACTTGTAATTGCAAATGGCTTATGGTTCAAATAATCTCCATAAAAATACCAAAAAAGATAAAAAAAAAAGGATATATAATAATCACTCCTTTTGACTGCAACTGGATCAAATCCCTATCACAAGATATAAAGAAGTGGGCACAACCACAAAAGAAAAGCCCAAACAAAAAATTCAAGAAACTCACCCTTAAAATTTAAACCAAAAAAAAGAAAAAGAAAAAGAAGAAAGATACAAAGTGCCAAGACAAAATCCTATATAGAAGAGCAAAGGAGGAGGGGAATGGGAGAATGAATGTCCACCTCAAAGTTATTCATAGCATGTTTGGACGACAGAATAAGTTTATTAATAATTATTTATATATTGTAAATTGTTTTTTTGCTTATAGGTTTTAAATTCGATTTTATCACATTCGAACATTTTGGAATGCATATTTCATGATTTACAAGACGACTTATCTTATTTAAGAAAATAACTTGAATGCTAAATATATTGTATTTTTTGGATATTTGGTGTAATCTGTTAAATACAAAAATATAAAATTATTTTTCTTTACAAGCTTAAGTTTTAGGCCCCGTTTGATTCAGGAATAAAACGGGAATAACGAAAGTTATCCTGCTATTTGCTAAACGGGATGCTTTTTGCCAGGAATATTTTATCCAGGTCAAATCTTACTATTTTCGGCTGTCCCGGAATAGCTTGGAATTTATTATTCCACCATTTTGGCGAAATAATGCTATTCCAAAATTTAATTTCAAACTTTATTAAAATTATAAACTTAATTAAAACTAAATTATATAGATATAATGTGTTATATATTATATATTATAATAAATTATTTTATGATAAAATTAATTATACTATATTAATACATATTATTTATATCTAAATATTATAATAAATTATTTTTATTAAATATTATAACGAATTATTTTTACAATATTTATTTTTATAATAATTATTTTTATAAGAAATTATTTCTATTGAATTATATTTTATATCAAATTCAAACGATCATTTTTTTTCAGTATTTTCTACTATTCCGTAAGATTAACCTAGCACAATTTGATTATTTCTAGAAATACCAGCATTACAAACCAAACATAATTTTACTTTTATTTTTTACTATTCCAAAATAACAAGCTATTTCAGGAATAAAAAAATTTATCCCAATGTTCGTTATCCCTGAACCAAATGGGGCCTTAGAGACTAACCGTATTATTTTATATTGGTATCAGAGCTACTTAAGTTTTTAGAGACTAACGATTATTTTGTATTATTTTACATAATCTTCATTTATCAAAATACTAGATACTTCTTTAATAAATAAAAGAGATGGGCTTGTTCATGCATGCATTTGAACTTACCCTTAAGCCACGTTTGGATGTGGGAACAAGATATCCGATGACGACTACTTATTCAGTATAAAGATTGAACTTATGATCTGAACGAGTCGCACATACACCCTATTTTCGTATGATTGGAAGCTAGAAATTCAATTTTTGTTCCTTGAAGGCCTTGCATCTATAATTTTATCTTATTTCAAAAAAATGACTTTAGGCCCGAGTATAATATCTACTTAAGATGCATGATCAAAACTGACTGTCCCTAGAGCAAATGGCAAAGGGCTTGGTGGTTGGTACCCGAGATTCAAGTTCGAATCCTAGTTGATTCACATTACTAGCTAAGTTTAAAAAACGAACCGGGTAGCGTGCTACCTATCTCTCAAAAAAAAAAGAAAAAAGATGCTTGATCAAACATCTTATCTCCCATGTACTATACTTCTTGAGTAGATAAAAAAGATAAAAAGAATCTTTATATATATATATATTTTTTAACAACAAAGCGAACACAATATCTCTAACAAAAAGGAGGACAAAGGGGAGGAGAGAGAGAAAGTGGGTTTTGTATTGAATAGTTAGGGCTTTTTGTGGATGATTTGAGAAACAAGTCCTTTTGTTTTTTTTTTTTTTTTTAAATATTGGATGAAGAGCTAGTTTGTATAATTTTAGTGAGTTTTACTAAATTCTAGCTACTAAAAGCCAACTCAAGCAAAATAGAATGGATATTGTAGAATATATGTAGTTATTTTCCATGAGATTGGCTTATGGATTATGAGCTATCCTCTAACAAATAGATTAGATTAATTGTTGATTATGGACATGATCGACATTCGATATATCAAAGAGAAGCATGCATGCTAACATAATCACTACACAAGTTGGTCGTTTATTGCCCCATTTTGCAATTGTAGTTGCCATGTAATAAAATATTCATCAATATTTATCTTATATTAAACAAAAATGTGAAAAGATATCCATCATTGAGACTTTTTGCTCCATCACATCAGATAAGTTTGCCGTAACAAAAAAAAAATTTGGTCATGTATGAATTTTATTCCTATGCTTTTTACATATATATAGTTGATTTTTTTGTCTTTTGTTTCCTCATAAAAGAAAAATCTCTATTCTCTTGCCATACAGAATGATAATAGATTTGTGAAACAATAATTGTTCTCCAAAACCTTAAACTCACGAATATTTTTTCCTTTTTTTGGGAGAAATTAGTTGTCACACATGATTTAACATGGTATTAGTTCAGTGGGTACTTTTGAATTCGATTCTCCCAATCTGATAGTCTTATTTATTCTTTTTTCCACGTACTTATGTCAAATACTCTGCGAAATAAGCGACCCGCTAAATTTGAAATGAGACCAAACATTTACAAAACCTTCTGCTAATTAAGATCCTGATCTTACATCTGAAAAGATACGTACCTACACCCACAATAATAATAAAGGTAAACAAAAGCAGAAGCAGATCAAAGAAACACTAAACTTTTTTTTTTTTTTTTTTTTTTTTTGTGGTTTGATCCAATCCCAACTCTTGTAGTTGTCCCGGAAAGCAGCTTTAGGTTGCTTCCTTAAAAAGCAGAAAAGCAGCTTGGGTGGCTGCGCACGATTTTAACATGTTGATTCAGTTTAATAGGATAGAAATGCGCACAAATCTTTGTAGATATCTCCGAGTTGTTCATTTACATATATATCTCCACAAACGTGTTAATTAAACACTAATATAGAATCATAAAAGATATGGTAAGGTAATGATATTCTATTATTCTCCACACAAGGTTAAATATATATGCTTCCAACTCCAGAAAATGAAAAGAAATTTCAAGTAACATCATATCCAAGATAAATTATGTTGTAATCTAATTTTTGTTCTCAAACTACTGGGCATATGTTAGAGTTAGGTCACATCCTCAAAGGAACTACTCCAAACATCAAGATTTCAGTGTATCCAATATGGTTTGTGTTAAATCTTAAAAAAATTTCACCAATAAACCCCTGCATAATCTTATTATTAGATTGATTTTGAAAAAGAGATGTGTGAGACCTCAATTAGTTCTATATATAAGATATAATAGGAATAAAACTTTTAACCCGGCTTAAACATTTTGGATGGTAGTTAGACCCAAAAGGTTAAGAGAGTTAAAGGTGCTAGAATGAAAGTATTCCTAGAATGGATGATCCCCTGAAAAGTTGAGGCGTCACAAGATGTCTCACAAATTAGTTCCATTTATGCATGCTTATGTTCCTATTACTTCGAAAGAAACCTGTGAATTGAAAAAATGAAATAGGTACTAGACAAATTAGGACACTTAATTTGCACAGTTTGGTGAATACAAATTACTGTTGTATCGTAAGGTTTTTAGAGACACTTATTTTTAGTGGTATTAAAGTAGAAAGTCTCGAGTTCATTTGGTTCAACTCGACAAATTATTCTACACTAGCCTAAGCTGAGTTCATTTAGTTCATTTAGCCTCAGCACAGACATGAGGCTGTGTTGTTGAATGTAAATTATCAAAACTACTATTCTACACTGGCCTAAGCTTTTAGAGATGAAACCGACCATACCAAATGCAGTTGGCTAAGTACTTGATGGTTGGTACTTGAAATTCCAAATTTAAAATCTAGTTGCTTCATATTTTTAGTTGAATTTATTTATAAAAAATAAGCAAAGTAGGTACGTACGTAGCATGCTACCTCTCTCTCTCTCTTTCTCTCTCATAAAAAAAAGGGATAATTGCCTATATATCCCTCAAAATCTCGGAAATATCTCATTACCTCTATTTTTTTTTGCTTTCCAATATACCCCTCATATGTTCCTCCATTATTCCAAAATATCCCTACAATTATCACCCGTTAAGTTAACTTAGATTAAACATGAGTTAAATATCTATCACAGTTAAAAAAATTAAAATGCCACTTTTACCCTTAACTTAAGGGCAGCTAAGAAATGTTGGTAATGGTAGAAGAGTTTATTTGAAAAGATCAAAAAGCAAAATACTTTTTGTACCCCTAACTTAAGGGCAAATAAGAAAAGTGGGTGCCGGTAGAAAGATATATTTGAAAGGGCAAAATAGTAATTTCATAAAAATAAGAGAGTTCATTAAAAGATTTTAACTCTATGGGTATATTTGAAATAGATTGGAACGCAAAAAGAGTATTTTCAATATTACCCTTCTAAAGGGGGTAAATCAGAAAGTCGGAAACTTTTCAGGAATATATAAGCAATTGCCCCTAAAAAAAGGGGGTTTTAAAGATGAACAACTATTTCACGCCACTGGACTCCTATTCTTACCTATAATAATGAAAAATCATGTAGTAACTATATTCTAACTTTAGAATCACATCAAACTTAAATTTAACTTAATTATTATCTCTATTTAGGTGTCTTTAACTTTCAAAAACATTTGAAGAAAAAGAAAAAGGAAAATATAGAACACAAAGGAGGTCAAATGTGTCCTCAACATATATAAATCAGAAGTTTGATATGTAGTATTGGACCTGCAACGTGAGAACATACACATCTAGAGAGAGTGTTGTCGTTTGGGATTGCGGAAAGATTGCGTTATGTGCGGTGAGAAATTACGATAGAAAAATACTATGTTTGTTTCCGTACGTAATTTTGTGTTCCGTACATCACAAATAGTCGGTTACGATATATTTTCTGCGGTACCAACGGAAAACACAAAAGTATATCCCTATATGCTTTTTATCCTAATTTCATTTTATTTAATAACGCCAGATGAACCTCAATACCAAACTAAGGCTTAGGATAAAATCACACTTAATACGTCTCCATTTCCTTCTTGTGTCATTACTCAATGGCCTAGTTTGTTATAAATTTGCAAATCTTTATGTTGGTAGCCGAACGTCCCGACTCTTGACCCGGTCAACAATTCTCCTCGGGAAGATCGTCGGGCTGCGAGACGGCTGCGGATTATGACCCTCGAAGTATGCGCCCACAGAGGATCAAGCGATTCGGCTGACGAAAGATCGGGTCAGCCGGGTTCGAAAACTCTTTTTACTCTCCGGTTCGGCTGGATGAGCCGAATATGCAGGGAAAGTCGGAAGTTAAGCCGGGAGATGAGCCGAATGGCTAGCACAACGCGAAATCTGGTCGGCCAGAATAGCCGAACGTGACTTTCTATTGAATAGGGAATGGAAGAGTACAAGAACAGGGGAGTGATGCCCGTGGGGCGGATAGACTCCAAGTATATTCTACAAGGGAGTGATGCCCATAGGGCAGACAGACTCCAAAGATCTAAGTTACAAGAACTACTCCTAGGAAAGCAGTAAATGCGGAAAAGAAAAAGATTACATTTAGACTACTCCTAGAAAAGCGATAAAATGCAGAGGAAATAAGGGTGGTCTTTGTGCGCAGGGGCAAAGACCCCTATTGCAGGCTTCAAAGTTACTATTTATAGCCCACATTATTAATTGGTTGAAAGTAGTTGGGGCAAGTGGTTGTAACCATGATCGTGGAAGTTATACTAACTCTTCATGGAAGTTACGCTAACTCCTCATGGAAGTTACGCCCTAATCTTCAACCGTTCCCGCCTTCTTGTCCTTCAGGCGCCTTATTGCCGACTCCTGGTGTTCCACGTGTCCTTATTGGCTCATACGTGGGTTAGGTCGGCTCAATTTTGGTATCAACAATGCCCCCCAATAGTCTTTCGAATGAACATTCGGATGACTATTGGTGTCAAATCGACTGTTCAAAAGCACAGCCGAGACCCAAGCTTTAGTTTCGCTGGTCTTGGTCGGCTTTAGGAAAACGACGCTTCATCATCCCAGCCACATATATCTTGGCTTCATTAGCCGATTCTTTACTTTTATTCGATTAGTTCGGCTCTTCTTGAACCGAATGTTTTTCTATCAAGAAATTCTTTTTAAAGAAAGTGGCTATATCTCGGCTTCATCAGCCGATTCTTCACTTTCACTCGATTGGCTCGGCTCTTCTTGAACCGACTGTTCTTCTAGCAAGGATTTCTCCTTGCCTTTGCTTTGATTTTTATATCGGCTCCATTGCAGCCGATCGTCCTCACTTTTCTTCTGAAATTGCTCGTATTGGGCAACTCGAACACCTAGATCAAATAGGTTAGAAAAATACTTATCTTCAAAATGGTCTTTTATCTTAAAATGCAGACCATTTAACGCCATTTTGGCGAACTCTGATTCCGGCATTCTCATAAAGCACCGGGTTTTGGCTATTTTGAAACGGTCCAAATACTCTTCGACCGTTTCACCTGACATTTGTCGGTATAAAGCCAAGTCGGCGACCGATAATTGTGGCTCCGATCTATAGAATCGCTCATGAAATTTTCTTTCCAATTCGTCCCAATCTTGGACGGAATTGGCTGATAAACTTGTATACCAAGTAAACGCCGTTTTAGTTAACGACGTGTTAAATAATCGAAGTTTCAAAAATGAGTCAGCGGCCGCTTCTCTACATTGGGCCGTGAACCGGGCTATATGCTCGACCGTATTCTCGGTCTCATCGCCCGAGAACTTGTCGAACTTCGGCATTTTCCAGTTTGCCGGATACGGATGCTCTGTATCTATGTTTGCTGGATACGGGGATCGAAAAACAGGCCGCATAGCCGGCCTGGCCCCTACTCCGAAGGTATTCCGAATGACTTCCTCAATCTGAGCATACAGCGGAGCTTGTGCTTGAGCCGAATTTGGCCCTTGAGGAACTCCAGAATTCTGTATTGCAGGGTTCGCTCCTTGCATATCATTAGGGGCCTGCCCCCCAGCTCTAGCCCCTACATTTTGGGGCTGGTATGCTGCCATCGGCGGAGGTGGTGGCAATCCCCATGTAATTTCCGGCTGTTGACCGGTATTGACGACGGCCGGTCTGTAAGCCGCTTGGAATGGTGCCCCCTGGTATTGGGGCTGTCCATTTACCGGTGTCGCAGGATTTTGCAACACTGGTGTCATCATAGGCCTTTGTAAGCCTGTCATTGGTTGCTCATTTCGAGTCAATAATTGCCCTATTCGTGCAATATTTTCATTATAGGCCGTGATAGCGGCCAGCACCGCGTCTAGTCGAGCGGTACTTTGATGGATATTTTGATCTAAAGTTTGCAGGACTCGGCTCATCTGGCCGAGTGCCTGAGTTAGACTCGGCTCTTGATGAGCCGACTGTCCACTAGTTTCTCCTTCAACTGGCAAAACTGCTTGACATTCGCCAGCATTGTCTGAATCACTAGGTTGATCACTCCCAGAATTTCTAGGAACAACCCTATTACGTACATTATCAGCCATAATTTATATATAAATTTACCTAAAAAGGAGTCCCACCGGGCGTGCCAAAAAATTGTTGGTAGCCGAACGTCCTGACTCTTGACCCGGTCAACAATTCTCCTTGGAAAGATCATCGGGCTGCGAGATGGCTGCGGATTATGACCCTCGAAGTACGCGCCCACAGAGGATCAAGCGATTCGGCTGACGAGAGATCGGGTCAGCCGGGTTCGAAAACTCTTTTTACTCTCCGGTTCGGCTGGATAAGCCGAATATGCAGGGAAAGTCGGAAGTTAAGCCGGGAGATGAGCCGAATGGCTAGCACAACGCAAAATCTGGTCGACCCGAATAGCCGAACGTGACTTTCTATTGAATAGGGAATGGAAGAGTACAAGAACAGGGGAGTGATGCCCGTGGGGCAGACAGACTCCAAGTATATTCTACAAGGAAGTGATGCCCATGGGGCAGACAGACTCCAAAGATCTATAAGAAAGTGATGCCCATGGGGCAGACAGACTCCAAAGATCTAAGTTACAAGAACTACTCCTAGGAAAGCAGTAAATGCGGAAAAGAAAAAGATTACATTTAGACTACTCCTAGAAAAGCGATAAAATGCAGAGAAAATAAGGGTGGTCTTTTGTGCGCAGGGGCAAAGACCCCTATTGCAGGCTTCAAAGTTACTATTTATAGCTCACATTATTATTTGGTTGAAAGTAGTTGGGGCGAGTGGTTGTAACCATGATCGTGGAAGTTATACTAACTCCTCATGGAAGTTACGCTAACTCCTCATGGAAGTTACGCCCTAATCTTCAACCGTTCCCGCCTTCTTGTCCTTCAGGCGCCTTATTGTCGACTCCTAGTGTACCACGTGTCCTTATTGGCTCATACGTGGATTAGGTCGGCTTAATTTTGGTATCAACACTTTAAAAGAGAAGGGAATGTATTGGCGATCTTAAAGTGATCCCTTTAATATTTGGCCAATTGGAAGCATAGATAGTTAATTCAAATTCAGCAAAAATTCAATACGGATATAATACGTGTAAGGAAAATTTTAAAATAATATATTTTGTTTATTGTTTTTAGTGAATGGATGTGATTCTTCGTGAAAGGATGCAATCCTTAGTGAATGGATGCAACTCTTAGTGAATGGATGCAACCCTTAGTGAGTGGATGCAACTCTAATCAAAGGGTATGACTCTTAAAGTGAAAGGATGTGACTTTTAGTGAAAGAATATGATATGAAAAGACACATCTTTATAGTGTGTCTCTTCGTACATATGCCCGTTGGAATCAATGGTTATATTCATTGAACTTGATTCATATAACTATTTGGTAGTTATGATCAAATGAAAAGTCACAATCGAAAGGTCACTTCACGAAACACCCTTTCGTGAATAGTTACTTCATGAAGCACCCGTTCGTGGCCTATATAAGTCCATAGCATTGGTTGCAGAAGGAGACAGACAGAAAACAGTTGAAGAGTTGAAGTCTTCATTCATAATAATTCCATTCTTGTTTTATATTCTATTTCTTTTGACAACTTAATCGAGTGAGTGCTCAAAGGCTCGACTTCGTGTGTGCAAACGCAGTTGAGGTTTACGCTTCATTGTATCCTGGGAGGTTGTTCGTTGACCCGGTGCACACCAAATTGTTAGAACGGTGGGGACGGATTAAGCCTTAAGGAAAGTGGCATTGCTACACGCCTTGAAGCCTTTTTAATCTTTCTATTTCATACCTTTATCACAATCTGTTCCAACAATCTTAAGGCTTAAAACCGAAAATGTCGACTGCTACTCTACGAGAGATGGCAACAAACTTTATGAGACTAGAAAGATTTGATGGCATGGACTTCAGACGCTGGCAGAAGAAATTATTTTTCCTTCTGTCGACTCTCAAAGTTGCTTATGTCCTCACTACTCCAAGACCAGAAGAAAACGATGATGAACCTGTTGCACAAACTCGTACAAGACAAAAATGGGATGAAGATGACAATATATGCCGAGGCAATATTCTAAATGCTATGTCGGATGCGCTTTTCGACGTCTATCAAAATGTGAAAACGGCTAAAGAACTGTGGGAAGGCCTTGAAGAAAAATACAAATCCGAGGATGCCACAAGTAAGAAGTTTCTTGTTAGCAAATTTAATAACTATAAAATGGTTGATAGTAGATCTGTTCTAGATCAATTACATGAAATTCAACATATTCTCAATCAATTTACTCAACATAATATGAATATGGATGAATCTATAATTGTGGCCTCTATAATCGATAAACTTCCTCCATCATGGAAAGACTTTAAGAAAAGTCTTAAACATAGAAAGGAAGAGATTACTCTTAAAGATTTGGCTAACCATCTTCGCATAGAAGAAGAATATCGTTTGCAAGATAGCAAAAAGGAGCAAGATGCTCAGAGTGCCAAAGTGTATGTGACGGAAGATGAGTATAGTAAAACCCGTCAACCCACAAAAGAAAATCGAAAGAGAGCTAAGCATCCGATCAACCACAACATGACAAATAAGAAAAAGAAAGGTGCATGCTTTCATTGTGGTAAACCAGGCCACTACAAGAAAGAATGTCGGTTCCTCAAAAAGGAAAGTGCACCGGATTCCAAAAGAAATTTTGTGGCTATGATATCCGAGGCTAATATACTCGAAGATGACGGAGCTTGGTGGATTGATTCGGGTTCCACAAGGCATGTGTGCAAGGATAAAAGTTTATTCAAAACTTATGATGCATTGGAGGATGGAAACGTTCTCTATATGGGCAATTCTTCAACAGCACAAATCAAAGGAAAGGGCAAGGTGGAACTCGAGTTCACATCAGGAAAAACTCTCACTCTCACCGATGTGTATCATGTACCTGAAGTTAGGAAGAATCTTATTTCAGGAAGTCTTCTTAACAAATTTGGGTTCAAACTTGTATTTGAGGCCGACAAATTTATTTTGTCGAAGGGTGGAATCTTTGTGGGAAAAGGATATTTGTATGAGGGCATGTTCAAACTCAATCTTATTAATAAAATAAATATTTCAGCCTATATTATTGACTCTTCTTCTTTATGGCATAATCGTTTAGGACATGTTAATTATAGAAAATTACAAGATATGGCTAAGTTAGAGTTAATTCCTAATTTTGATAATAAATTAGAAAAATGTAATACTTGCATGCTCACTAAAATTACTAGAAAGTCTTTTCCTAAAATTGATAGATGTTCTAATCTACTTGAGTTGGTACATAGTGATGTTTGTGACTTGCATGCTTCTCCTTCTATTGGTGGAAAGAAATATTTTGTTACATTTATTGATGATTTTTCTAGATATAGTTATGTTTATCTTTTGCATTCTAAAAATGAAGCGCTAGATAAATTTAGAATTTATAAATCTGAAGTTGAGGTGAAATGTGAGAAAATGGTCAAATGCCTAAGAACAGACAGAGGAGGAGAATATTATGATCCTTCATTTTTTGAGTCCATTGGTATTATACATGAAACCTCTGCACCTTATACTCCACAACAAAACGGAGTTGCAGAAAGAAAAAATAGAACATTAATGGAAATGGTCAATGCTATGCTTTCTAACTCTGGGTTAAGTTATGGATTTTGGGGCGAAGCTTTATTAACAGCTTGCCATCTACTAAATAGAATCCCAACAAAAAAGAATGATAAAACTCCTTATGAATTATTCAAGGGAAGAAAGCCCAATTTAAATTATTTAAAAGTTTGGGGTTGTAGAGCTATTGTGAGGGTTCCAGAACCGAAAAGAAAGAAACTGGGTGAAAGAGGAATTGAGTGCATATTTATTGGGTATGCACAACATAGTAAAGCATACAGATTTTACGTGATTGAATCTAATGACTTCATTGAGATCAACACAGTTTTTGAATCTAAAGATGCTATATTTGATGAAAACAGATTTGTATCAATTCCTAGACCCAAAGAACTTATTGTGAGTAAAGAACACTCCAATGAGAAAAATGATGTTGCAATTGAAACCCCAGAACTTAGAAGGAGTAAAAGAGTTAGAATTGCTAAAACATTTGGACCAGATTTTTATACTTTTCTTGTTGAGGGTAGTAGAGAAATGATTACAGAAAGTTTCCAATTTTGTTTAAACATTGACTCAGACCCCACAACATTTGAGGAGGCAATGAAATCTCCTGATGTCGCTTTTTGGAAAGAAGCGATAAATGATGAAATGGACTCAATTATGACAAACCAAACATGGAAATTAGTTGATCTTCCTCCTGGATGTAAACCTATTGGGTGTAAATGGATTTTCAAAAAGAAAATCAATGTAAATGGCACCATAGATAAATTCAAGGCAAGACTTGTTGCCAAAGGGTTTACACAAAAAGAAGGCATTGATTATTTTGATACCTATGCACCTGTTGCCAGATTAGCGACTATTAGAACTTTGATTGCTCTTGCTTCAATGTATAATTTGATTATTCATCAAATGGATGTCAAAACAGCATTCTTAAATGGAGAATTAGATGAAGAAGTTTATATGGAACAGCCCGAGGGCTTTGTTGTTCCTGGACAAGAGCACAAAGTGTGTAAACTTATCAAGTCGTTGTATGGGCTTAAACAAGCACCTAAACAATGGCATCAAAAGTTTGATCAGATTGTTCTTTCCAATGGTTATAAAATTAATCAATCTGATAAATGTGTTTATAGTAAATTTTCAAATGGTAAAGGTGTTATTATATGTCTATATGTTGATGACATGTTAATTTTTGGCACCGATGTTCAGCAAGTAGAAAATACTAAAAATTTTTTATCTTGCAATTTTGATATGAAAGATATGGGGGAGGCTGATATTATTTTGGGAATTAAAATTATTCGTGAAAATAATGGATTATTTTTAACACAGTCTCATTATATCGAAAAGATTCTTAGAAAATTTGGTTATTTTGATTGTACTCCAGTATCAACTCCTTTTGATCCTAATCTAAAACTAGTTCGTAATACTGGTAGATCAATTAATCAGTTAGAATATTCTAAGATTATTGGAAGTTTGATGTATGCCATGTCTTGTACTAGGCCTGATATTGCATTTGCTGTTGGTAAATTAAGTAGATTTACTAGCAATCCAGGTAATGTACATTGGCATGCTATTTACAGAATTTTGAAATATTTGAAAAAGACAATGGACTATGGAATTTTCTATAGTGGATATCCAACAGTATTGGAAGGCTATACAGATGCCAGTTGGATAACAGATCAAGAAGATCATGCATCCACAAGTGGGTGGATATTTATATTAGGTGGAGGTGCGATTTCTTGGGGTTCTAAGAAACAGACATGTATAGCGGACTCTACCATGGCAGCAGAATTTATAGCACTAGCGTCTGCTAGTAAGGAGGCGGAATGGATAAGGAATTTATTATATGAAATTCCAGTTTGGCCAAAACCAATGCCGCCGGTATCGCTACATTGCGATAGTGAAGCTACGCTCTCAAGAGCATATAGTCAAACATACAATGGGAAGTCAAGACATATTGGATTAAGACATAGCTATGTAAAACAACTGATATCAGATGGCATAATTACCATTGATTTTGTAAGATCAAACCAAAATCTTGCGGATCCGTTGACTAAGGGACTTCCAAGAGAATTGATATTCAGGACATCGATGGGGATGGGTCTCAAGCCCATATTACAAAGTCACCAATGATGGAAACTCGACTTAACACTTGAAACATCATCAAGTCTTAAGTTCAATGAGCCAAAGTACATCATATGGAGTGATTGCAAGCACTATAATATAAAATTTCCATCCCAAGTAAAGTGCTTGGTATCCGTATTGAAAAGGGAAGGTTGAACTAATAAAGTTCTTAATAGACCTACAGTAGTATTTACTGAAGTGTTAAATACGGGACACTTCTGGTAGAGTCTACCTATATGAATGTGAAGTGTGGCCGCTTCTAGGAGTTAAGGGCTTGACTCTAACAGCATTCATGAAACAGGATGCGGACACAAGGCCATAAAAGTGTCAGCAATAAAATAGAGCACTCGACTGATTATAAATTTCTATGTGTGAGATATGTCCGGTTAGTCGAAAATAATTGTTGGTTCAAAGCTTGTCTACCATTCAATTATGACTAACTTTGATGTGTTTTCACTAAGTGTAGGTTCAAGTTTTAATACACCTACACCTATGCATACGGTTTTGTCAAGTTGTCAAGAATTTTGATTTTGATTTTTGATTTTGTTTTATTTTGCTTTTTGATGTATTTTTATGTATTTTAAAATTTGGTGGGGAATTGTAAGGAAAATTTTAAAATAATATATTTTGTTTATTGTTTTTAGTGAATGGATGTGATTCTTCGTGAAAGGATGCAATCCTTAGTGAATGGATGCAACTCTTAGTGAATGGATGCAACCCTTAGTGAGTGGATGCAACTCTAATCAAAGGGTATGACTCTTAGAGTGAAAGGATGTGACTTTTAGTGAAAGAATATGATATGAAAAGACACATCTTTATAGTGTGTCTCTTCGTACATATGCCCGTTGGAATCAATGGTTATATTCATTGAACTTGATTCATATAACTATTTGGTAGTTATGATCAAATGAAAAGTCACAATCGAAAGGTCACTTCACGAAACACCCTTTCGTGAATAGTTACTTCATGAAGCACCCGTTCGTGGCCTATATAAGTCCATAGCATTGGTTGCAGAAGGAGACAGACAGAAAACAGTTGAAGAGTTGAAGTCTTCATTCATAATAATTCCATTCTTGTTTTATATTCTATTTCTTTTGACAACTTAATCGAGTGAGTGCTCAAAGGCTCGACTTCGTGTGTGCAAACGCAGTTGAGGTTTACGCTTCATTGTATCCTGGGAGGTTGTTCGTTGACCCGGTGCACACCAAATTGTTAGAACGGTGGGGACGGATTAAGCCTTAAGGAAAGTGGCATTGCTACACGCCTTGAAGCCTTTTTAATCTTTCTATTTCATACCTTTATCACAATCTGTTCCAACAATACGCATAAAATTCGTTTTCTAATTTTTAAATTCGGTGAAAAATTCGGCTTAAAAAATGGATTCGGTATAAAATATAAAATATAAGATAATTTATATTTAAAAATAAAAATTATAAGTTTTTTATTTATATTTTCAATAATTCGGGAATAATTCACGAACAATTCAGCTAGCCCAAAAATTTGCGAATAATTCTCTTTATTTGGGAAAAATAGTAAACGGACCGTTTAATTCGGATTTTCAATAATTCGCGAATAATTCGTGAATAATTCGTGAATTAACTAACTAGGATTGGAAGTAGGACTTCAGTTACATCCCTAATTTTTCTCTTTCTTTTCTTTTCTTTATGATAAACGTTTGGGTCTTTCAAAATGCTACCCTTCTAGATTTCTATTTGTCGGCAAACATTTGTGGCATTTTCAGACTGCATACGTAAAACATAAATGAATTAAAAAAATTTTATATCATATACGCCAACTTATGGACAGTATGTACATAAAGCAGTGTTTACATGATCTATAATTTTTTTTTTTTTTGAGAGAAGAAGATAGTAGTAAGCTCTAACCACTTCATTCATTTTTTAAAAAAATAAACTAAACTAGAGATATGAAGAAGTTAGGCTTCGAACTTGAAATCTCAGATATTAACCACCGAGTCTTTAACCAATTACACAAGATAAGGTCAGTAGAGGACCTATAAAATTACTCTTTATTTTGTATGGTATAGTTTTATGTACAAAACAGGCACTCGTAGAAAACTCCTAATATGCCGATAATAATATTAATTTTGTATGTAGCTGAGACACCATGGAGCTATTTGGTTTCTCGAAAAAGTGAAAAAAAAAATTTCATGAAAAAGTTTTTCATGAAAATCTATTTTTTTAGTTTCTGTCCGTTTGGTTTGAAAAATAAGAAGCTTTTATGTTTTTTTTTTTTTCATATTTTATGTTAAATTAGTATCTTCGTTTTTCTAAAAAAAGAATCTGATAACAAAAATGCTGGGTTTTCATCAAATATGAAAAAAGATTTACAAGAATACTTGCTTTCCTTCAAACCAAACGGACGAAAAATTTTAAAAAGAGTTTTTCATAATCATTTTTTTATACTTGTACGAAGAACCATACGGCTTTACACATGTGCAATGTTATGATTTGGTTAGATTTGTATATAGTTGATTCCTAATTGGATTAGAATAAATATTTAAATCTATTGGTGACCAACCAATTAAGATTTAAATATTTATTAGAAATATTTAAATCTATTAGAGATAAATTAATATAAATTTAAATATTAAATAAATTAGGATTTATATATAATTATCCTATGATTTGGGTCTTCTTGGGTGAGCTCTATATATAGAACACTGTATGCAAAAGTTGAATAGCTTTGGTGGAGTTAGCTAGGGTGAGAAAGAGCCTTTTATGGTAGCGACCGTACCATGGAGAAGCCTAGGCCCGGTTGTATGCATCTAGTGCACGGGTGCATGTGAGAAAGAAAAAGAGAGTGTGGTCTTTTAGATTTATAAAAGACGAGAAGGGTAGGAGAGATTTAAAAAAAAAAGGGCTCGGATTTGAAGCTATTCTGTTGTAGAAGAGTAGTTAGTTATAATCTTCTCTTATTTAATAAATCTTATTTCATCTGCATATTTTTAGTTTTGATTTTCTCTCTTTCGTGATTGTATCACATTTTGCTGAGGAGACGGGTTTATAGTAAAAATCCGATTTGACAGTATCAAAATGAGTTACAGATTCTCAAGATCTAGAATCAAGGCTAGTACCAAATTTCCAACAATTGGTATTAGAGCTTAAGATTACCGATCTGCTGGAGAGATCAATAGAGATGATCACGAAGTTCGAAATCGAGAAGTTCGACAGTAAGAACAATTTCAGATTGTGGCAAATTAAAGTGTGGGCAATCCTGGTACAATGAGAGTTGGACGAGACGTTGAACCGTGTTAGATATATCTCGAATTTTAGTACCGCAAGGTTTTCTAATCCTATTTTGTTTTGATTATCCCATTAAGTTAAGTTTAAATTATGCCTAATTTTATTGAGATATTGATATTCCTAATCTTAGTGAGTTTGTATCCTAGTTGTATTAGGATTTAGCCACTATTATAAATTTACCCTTTATTCCATTGGTTCAGTGCGGAAGATAAGAGAGAGTATGGATATATTTTTAGGATTAGGGTTTTTCGAGAGGCATATATTGTACACCACTTTGATTATAATGAAGCGCTCCGTCTTCGCCCATGGACGTAGGCCGGTGGCCGAACCACGTAAATATTCTCTCTTTCACGGATCTCTTTTGGTATTTTTGTACCCGACGAACTAGATCTTTTCGGTTTTGGTTCTAATAAACTGGTATCAGAGCCTTTCAATTCCCTTTGAGGATTAAGATGACGATGAAGTAATTTGACAGGACAAACAGTTTCGCATTATGGCAAGTCAAGATGCGTGCTATATTGACGCAACAAAGATTGCAGAAGGAATTGTTGGGAAAAAAAAAAGATGTCTGATTCTTTGACGCCGGAGCAGGTAAGGTATTGCGCGAGGTCTTACAGCAATACAATTATATTTATCCGATGAGGTATTGCGCGAGGTCTTGGATGAAAAGATCGTTGTAGGGCTTAGGCTTAAATTGGAGTCTCTCTACATGACGAAGTCCCTCACCAACAAGTTATATTTGAAGCAACGTCTCTTCATGTTACGCATGGTGGAAGGTACCTCTATATATTAAGTCGTATTTAGATGAATTTAAATATATTATTATGGATCTCTGCTAGATAGATGTTAAAATCGAGGAGGAAGATGAAGTCCTTTTATTATTATGTTCTATGTCTCGATGATGTTAAATTCTCTTTACTTTCAAAAGAGAGAATTGACATCCAGATAAGCAATGAGAGAGGTGGAGCTTCAGGACAAGATTTGGTCGCTAGAGGGAGGTCTCGGGAGAAAGGTTTCGGTAATAGAGGTACATCTAAATCAAAGTCAAAGCACAGGAATCTGATTAGGAGGTCTCGAGAGAAAGGTTTCGATAATAGAGGTACATCTAAATTAAAGTCAAAGCACGGGAATCTGATTTGTGGTTATTGTAAGAAAAATGGTTACATAAAAGCTTATTGTTTCAAGTTGAAAAATAAAGAGCAGTAGAAAAATAATTTTGATAAAAGTCAAGGTCAGAAAAATACCAATACTGAAGAAGAAGCAAGTGTTGCAGCAGGAGAATCAGATAAAAATGATATCGTCTTCATAGTTACGGATAAGACACGTAGACAGGATAGGTGATTTATGGACTCCGCATGTTCCTTCCATATCTGTACGCATAGAGAATAGTTCTCGACATACAAGCCTATTCAAGGTAGAGTTGTATTGATGAAAAATCACTCTAAGTGTACAGTTATTGGAATTGGCACTGTTCGAGTACGGATGTTCGATGGAGTAGTGAGGACTATATCTGAGGTTTGGCACGTTCCGGATATGAGGAAAAATCTGATATCATTGGGTACACTTGATACTAAAGGCTTTAAATGTTCTTCAGCTGACAGATTAATGAAGATCGCTAAAGGGAATCTTGTAGTGATGAAGGCCAAGTTGTCCGACATGTTATATGTTCTATAGGGTTCCACTGTGACAAGTTCAGCAGCGGTGACTTCTTCCTCTATATCAGATTTTGGTAGCACCAGATTATAGCATATGCGACTGGACTATATAAGTGAATATGGTATGATGAAGTTGAGCGAGAGAAGTCTACTTGGTAGTCAGAGTTTACAATTATTGGACTTCTGCCAGCATTGTGTTCTTGGTAAATAAAAGAGAGTCAGCTTTAAGGCAGCAGTTCACCGGACAAAAGGAATTCTGCACTACATTCGTTCTGATCTTTGGGACCATCACGTACTCCTACTCATGGTAGTGCTAGATATATATTGACTTTTATTGATAACTATTCTCGTAAAGTGTGAGCATTTTTTTTAAAAAGTAAGGATGATGTGTTCAATTATTTTAAGCAGTGGAAGGTCATGATTGAGAAGCAAACTGAAAAGAAGATCAAGAGATTAAGGACCGACAACGGTTTGGAATTTTGTTAATCAAAGTTTGAAGAATTTTGCAAGAATGAAGGAATCGTCAAACATAAAAGTACTGTTAGGCATACTTCACAGCAGAACGGGATGACCGAACGGATGAACAGAACTCTTTTGGAGATAGCTCGTTGTATGCTTTCTAATGCTGGCTTAGCTAAGAGTTTCTGAGCAGAGGCAATCTCTACGGCATGCTATTTAGTAAATCGATCTCCACATTCAGCACTTGATTGCAAAATTTCGGAGGATGTATGGTCAGGTAGCCCTTCTGATTTTTCTAATTTGCGAATATTTGGTTGTCCTGCTTATATTCATGTCAATTAAGGCAAGTTAGAACTTAGGGCTAAAAAGTGCATTTTTGTTGGTTATGCATCGGGGGTTAAGGGATATAGATTGTGGTGTCCTGAATCGTCTAAATTAATTATTAGTAGGGATGTCACATTTTATGAGTCTACTATATTATATCCCAACCATAATTCTTCTGATGAGACCCCGAGTGCTAACAAGTAGGTGGAGGTAGAAGCCGATGGTATAGTTCAGTCGCAGAACTCTACTCAATCAGAACAAGCTCAATCTCCAGACACCATAGTAAATGAAACCCCACAAGTTGAGAAGCAGAGAATTGCTAAAGGTAGAGCGAGGAGACAAATCAAACCACTGCAGTGATATGGTTATGAAGATATGGTTGCTTACGCTCTTTCAGTGGCACAAAATACAAAAGAAGAAGGCGAACCTTCCACGTATAATCAAGCTATTTTTAGTGCCAGTTCTACAGAGCGGTTGGTGGCGATGAATGAGGAGATGGAGTCTCTTCATAAGAATCGGACATGTGAGTTGGTAAAATCGCCTACAGGCAAAAAAATTGTTGGCTGCAAGTGGGTCGACTTCAAGAAAAAAAGACAGAATCCCCAGCATGAAAGATACAAGGTATAAAGCTCGTTTAGTTGATAAGGGCTACAGTCAGGTAGAAGGTGTTGACTTTAATGATATTTTCTCACCCGTCTTGAAGCATACTTTTATTCGTGTTATTTTATCGTTAGTAGTCATGAATGACCTGTATATTGAGCAGCTTGATGTTAGGACAGTTTTTCTACATGGAGAACTTGAGGAGCAAATTTATATGAAACAGCCGGAGGGATTCATTGTTGAAGGAAAGGAGGACCATATTTGCCTGTTAAAGAAATTGCTTTATAGCTTAAAGCAGTCTCCTCGACAATGGTATAAGCGGTTCGACTCTTTAATGGCAGGTCACGGATATTCTAGAAGCAAGCGTGACTGTTGCGTGTACTTCAGAAAACTTGATAAGGAATCTTTCATATATTTGTTGCTCTATATCGATGATATGTTTACTGCTTCCAGTGACATGGTTGAGATAAATAAATTGAAGGCTTTACTTAAGGGTGAGTTTGCGGTGAAAGATTTAGATGCTGTTAAGAAAATTCTTGGCATGAAAATTAAGAGGGACAACAAGTTAGGATTACTGCATTTGACACAAGAAAAATATATATAGAAGATTTTAAAGTATTTCGGGATGACAGTCGCAAAACCAGACCGTAAGAACTTCTAACCCTATTCTGTTTTGATTATCCCATTAAGTTAAGTTTAGATTATGCCTAATTTTATTGAGATATTCCTAATCATAGTGGGTTTGTATTCTAGTTGTATTAGGATTTAGCCACTATTATAAATATACTATTTATTCCATTGGTTTAGTGCGGAAGATGAGAGAGAGTATAGGTGTATTTTTGGGATTAGGGTTTTGTGAGAAAGACATATTTTGTACACCATTTCGATTATAATGAAGATCACCTTTCCATCTTCGCTCGTGGACGTAGGCCGATGGCCGAACCACGTAAATATTGTGTCCTTTATTTTTCTTTTCTCGTTCTCGATTCTCTTTTGGTATTTTCACACCGAACGACCTAGATCTTCTTGGTTTTAGTTCTAACAAACTGGTACCAGAGACGGAATGTTCGTTTGGGTGTTTAAGGCAACGACGAAGTTTGAGATCGAGAAGTTTGATCGCTCCAACAATTTCACTCTACGACAAGTTGTCGTTTTGATGCAAAAGAGTTGCAAAAGGTGTAGTTGGAGAAGGAGAAAATTGGCACTTTAGAAAATCCCGCGGATTTGATCATTAAGTTTTTAGGGGATCAAGGTCAAGTATTCCGTAAACTTGTTCGCATGTGCAGTAGCACTTCAGGAGCTTTTGGGATTTTGGTGGAGAAGACAGAGAATTTAAGCTAAGGTGGAGATTGTTATATATGTCTCGAATTCTAGTACCGCAAGGTTTTCTAACCCTATTATGTTTTGATTATCCCATTAAATTAAGTTTAGATTATGCCTAATTTTATTGCGATATTCCTAATCTTAGTCGGTTTGTATCCTACTTGTATTAGGATTTAGTCACTATTATAAATATACCCTTTATTCCATTGGTTTAGTGCAGAAGATGAGAGAGAGAGTATGGGTGTATTTTTAGGATTAGAGTTTTGTGAGAAAGGCATATTTTGTACATCACTTTAATTATAATAAAGATCTCCACTCCATCTTTGCTCGTGGACGTAGGCCGATGGCCGAACCACGTAGCTATTGTGTGCTTTATTTTCTTCTCTCGTTCTCGATTCTCTTTTGGTATTTTCGCACCCGACGACCTAGATCTTCTCGGTTTTAGTTCTAATAAACCAAAAGGAGACGAAGCCGACAAAGGTCACGGATACGACATGGATGAAAATTGAGCGGAAGGCGTTGAGTATGCTTTATCTATTATTAGCAAATGAAATTCCTTACAATGCAACCAGTGAGATGACACCAGCGAAATTGTGGAAGAAATTAGAAGACCTATACATAACCAAATTCCTGACGAACAGATTGTATCTGAAGTAGCGATTATTTACATTGTGGATGCAAGAAACAGCTAGCATACATGAGCATCTGACTGACTTCAACAAGGTAGTAGCCCAGTTGACCGGTATTGGAGTCAATCTGGATGACGAGGACAAGGCGTTGATTTTGCTATCTTCGCTACTGGCAACATATGAGCATCTGGTGACTATGTTACTTTATAAGCATAGAGACGGTCACGGCGGTGCATCTCTTGAACGTGATGCAGAAGATGACTCAATAGTCCGACATACACAGCTGGAATACTATTTGGTGGTGAGAGCGAAGAAGGAGGCGTCAAGAAGCCACTATCTGAGGTAGAGTGCTTTTATTGTCCCAGGAAAAAGCATATCAAGCGCAACTGTCAGGAACTTCGGAATGATCTGAAAGAGTTAAAACAACATAAGTAGAAAATTATGATGAACCAGGACGAGAAAATATCAGCAAATGCGCAGGTGGCAGAGTCGGAGACAATCAATTCTGATGTGCTGTATGCGGCGATTGGTAGTGTGAAAGTTTCGGATGATGCCTATAGGTGCTCGATTCGACGTGTTCCTTTAACGTATGCCCAGAGAAGGAGTCTTTTACCACCTATAAGGTGATTAAGAATGGAAAAGCTCTAACGGGGAATGGGACAACTTGCAAAGTTTTGGGAGTTGGCACAATGAAGATCCGAATGCACAAAAGGGTCGTGAGGAAGCTGCACTCGCTCTAGCGAGTACCCAGACAATAAGACCATATGTACAAAAACCCCAAAACAACCTGTGGAATGTACTCCTCTAGTACTGCAGCAAGGCTGGAAGGGATCTAACTCGCGACTCCCTTTCCACGATCAGAAACGACGATAGCAGCAGCCGCAGAAGAAGGCTCTACAAAAAGAGATCAATAACTGGGTGTGAGAACTACTGCAAAAAAAGAGTAGTCCTCAGTGGGTACCATTACCGACCTCAACGGCTCACCCACTAAATTTACAAAAAGTATGCACAAGAATAGTAAAGGATGCCGGTAAACTCTACAGCTATATGCCACTATACTATCGCTAACCACTATCTATAGATATAGAAATGCAATCTCTAACCCAATCTCACTAGGGACTGTGAACGCACCCGTCCCGCCTTTCGAAGCTACACCAACCACCACCAGGCTGGGTAGTTGGTGAAGAGCAAGTCCAAACCAGACACTACGACCTTAATGCAAACGCACAAAGCTCGACTCCAGAGTGGCACTCGTGGGCGCTACCCAACCGAATATGTAAGCATGTCTTTGTCGAGCTCAATCAGGCTCTCACAGGCTATAATCAAAGCAAATGGGTCTAACAACCAAAACACACGTTCCCTTGGCACAATCTGATGCAAATACAAAAATCTGGGTTCATCGTCAACCGCGACAGTACCTGACAGTCTGGAACAGTCTGCACACTACTGTAAAAATAAACTCGACATCCCAGCACGAGTGTAAACTCATCCTATACTAATCTGGGTACCATCTCACACTAACCGCAAGGATACAATTGAACCACGGCTCCTAAAGCTAAATCTGATAATTTTCAAAAATGACAATGTATGATCTATATATTTTCTCCTAAATCAATTTCAAGTCCAACATGTAAAATGATACAACTAGCTTAACTCCAAATTCAGATTTAACACTAATCCATGAATTCGAGTACTAGCAAGGAAATACACAAATGATACATGTCGACGATGCTAAAACTTAGAAAATATTCCGATGATTTCGGTAAACTTCAACCCATCTCGAAAAGCTCGTCCAACCACAGCGAGAAGTCGAAAAGAGGGAAATCACGCGCTCACCCGGCCTCCAACGATGCAACCGCGACGCACGCACACTCGAACGACCCTCCGAATCGACGTCGAAAATCTCCCGAGCTCGAGTCGCGATCTCCCTCGAACACAATCAAATCTAGAGAGTGAGAGGAACATGAAAAAAAATAGCCTCTCTCTCTCAGGTGGATAATTATAGGGAGAGTAGGTGGCATGGATAACCACCAACAAAAAAAGACAATAATGCCCTTTACCAACTCAAAAGCGAGTTGGAGTACCGGTACCCGATTTGGTTACCGGTATTCAGCCTCGCCACCCACAAGCTCGCACACAGGGTACCGGTACCAACTCAATGCCGTACCGGTACTCAACACTTAAATCCTGCACTTTGCGGATTTCAGCGTCAAAACTCCACTCTCATCTCGCGTCGAGTCCGTTTTGCGTCCATTTCGCTCCAAAACAACTCCGGCTTGTCTCGACACTCTCCAGATGTGTTGACAAGCCTCAGATGCTGAAATCTCACAGGAAACCAAACACCAGGGATACTACATCCTCCCCCACTACAAAAAGTTTCGTCCTCGAAACTTAACGCATACCTCAATCCTAAGCCTCAAACAAGTAAGGGTAGGACTCCCACATCACCGTCTCCGGCTCCCAGGTCGCCTCACGCTTCTCGTGATTACTCCACTGCACTTATACATAAAGGATGATCTGATTGCGTAATTTTTTCGTCTCACGAGCAAGAATCCTCACCGGTCACTCCTTATATCCCAAATCCTCACCAAGCTCCAGTGAAGTGAAGTCGATCATATGTGAGGGATCGAACACATATCTCCTCAACGTCGAGACGTGAAAAACATCATGAATATCGTCCAGTCATGGGGGTAGAGCAATCCTGTAGGCTACTAGTCCGACTCGCTCCAATACCTCAAAAGGCCTACGAAATGTGGACTGAGCTTTCCATGTACTTCGAATCTGCGTATCCCTTGGGATGGCGAGACTTTTAGAAACACATAATCTCCAACCTAAAACTCCACGTCTCGTCTCCTGGTATCAGCGTAGCTCCTCTGTCGACTCTGGGCGGTCAATAGATATCGTCGTACCACCTTAATCTTTTTCTCTGACTCCATCAGAATCTCAGGCTCCAGAGTCTCCCTTTCACCCACATCACTCCAATGCAAAGGGGATCGACCCCTGCGTCCATACAACGCTTCAAATGGAGCCATCCGAAAGCTCATTCGATAGTTGTTGTTGTACGCAAACTCAACCAGTCTCAAATATCAATGCCACCCTCCTCCAAAGTCTAGGACATATGCTCATAACATGTCCTCCAGAGTCTGAATGGTCCGCTCTGACTAACCATCTTTCTGTGGGTGAAACGCTATGCTGAAACATAGCTGTGTACCCAAGGCCATCTAAAGACTCCTCTAGAAATGCGAGACAACCTCGGGTCTCGATCCGATACTATCGAGGTAGGTACATCATGTAACCTCACAATCTCATCCATGTATAACTAAGTGAGTCTCTCTCAAAATCTCCTCTCTGATTTCTGAATCCATAGGCACACATAGTCGGTCCCTGTACCGCAGTTGTGACGCCCCGACTTTCCAGGGGGTCACCCATCCTAGGACTACTCTCGTCCTAGCACGCTTAACTCTCTTAACCTCTTGGGTCTAGCCACCACCCAAAATGCTTAAGCCAGGTTAAGAGTTTAGCCATATTATATCTTATATATAGGACTATCTGGGGTCTCACAGCAGTACTCCCGAACTGTCCACATAGAAAAAGCCTCTGCTTGTCCCCTCTCTATCAGCTCTCGAATCTTTATCAAATGAGTCTCCCCTCTGTTTCTTCCTGATCCTGTCCAACATAGTAGACTGCAAGACTATAGATATCAGTCTCACAGTAGACTAAGGGGACACTACCTCAAGCCTTAACCGCTGTAATTCCTCAAGTAACGGCCTCTGCTAAGTAATCATCATGCTCAAGCTTTGCACTGATTTTCTGCTCAACGCATCTGCCACCACATTCGTTTTGCCGGGATGATACTGGATGCTGATATCATAATCTTTCACAACTCCAACCACCTGCGTTGCCTCAAATTCAATTCCTTCTAGGTGAACAGATACTTAAGACTTTTATAATTTGTAAAAATCTCGCAGCGTTCGCCATACAAGTAGTGCCCCTATAACTTCAAAGCAAAAATCACTGCAGCAAGCTCAAAGTCATGTGTAGGGTAATTCTTCTCGTAATCCTTCAGTTGCCAGAAAGTATAAGCAATTACCCTACCATACTGCATCAGAACACAACCCAACCCGTTGTGCGATGCATCACTGTATATCACAAATCCTTCCCCCCATAACTAGAAGGGCAAGGATAGGAGCCGACATCAACCTCGGTCTCAACTCATCGAAGCTCCTCTGACAATCCTCACTCCAGATAAACTTAATTCCCTTTCGAGTCAATCGAGTGAGGGGTACGAAAAGTTTTGCAAAGCTCCTCTGGTGAAGCTGGTGCTGATGCCTATGATGGCGCTGGCGCTGGACCCCTCCGGCAGTCCGATTGGAAATGGCCCTCCTGGCCACACAGGTAGCACCTGCCCCGACTGCGTGAACACTGCCGTGGAAAATGAGGACCACCGCAGATCACGCAGCACCGAGCCTGGCGACGATCAGGTCCTCCTCGCTGAGTAGACAAGCCACGTCCTAGCGATTGGCTCCGGCTCCTGGGGTACCTCTGCAGCCTCCGTAAGTGCGTCTGACTCGCACCCTCAGCCGCGGGCCTTTTGCCCTTCCCCTTGTCCATGCCTTCGCGACGCTCCTGCAAGTCCACCACGCCGCTCTCCACGATGAGCGCGCGGTTCACCACATCACGATAGGTCTGAAGGTTGGAGGACTGCACCAACCGAAAGATCAAAGGCCGTAATCCACGCTCGAAAATGTGGGCCTTGTCCTCGTCGTCCCGTACAACAAAGGGCACACAATGAAGAAGCCGAGAAAACTCCCTCTCGTACTCGGCCACAATCCGATCCTCCTGGCGCAAGCCGCGCAAATCCTGCTCCATCTTCCTCTTGACACTGTCGGAGAAGTAGTGCGCCAGAAGAAGCTCTTTGAACTTCCTCCATGTGATCGCTGCCAGGTCGGTGTTGGGATTTTCCTGAATATCCAACCACCAACTATAGGCCTCGCCGTCCAGATGATGAGTGGCGAGCCAAACCCGGTCTCTCTCCTCCACGAAGGTGTCGCGAAAAAGCTTCTTCATATGCATCAACCACTTCTCTATAATCCAGTGGTCGACCTTCTCTCCATCAAAAATCCAAGGATTGCACCTCATAAACTCGTTGAGACGATCCATGAGTCGATCTCGCTCGACTCCCTCAACCATCACGGGAAAAACTGCCCCTGCCAAAGGCACCTGAGCCGGTGGTGCCACAAACTCCTCCTCTCGGGGCGCAACAATCGGTGTTGTCCTCAAAGTACCGGGCCCTGGAGACAGCGGCCTCGGTGTCACAACCACTGCCGGCGCGGGTGGGGGTGTGGGCACCTGTGCCTCCCTAGCAGCCGCCTGCTGCACGAGCAATTCCTCTAGGCGCTCCATCTGCGCCTCCTGCCGGCGCGCCGCACTGCATGCTGCTGAGCAGCCGCCGCCTACTGCGCGACCAAGTCAGTAGGGCCGCAAGCTGGCTCCTCAACTCATGGACCTCACCAGATCCGAAGGTAGCGGAGGTCTTCACCTCTTCAAGGTTCGCCGCATTGTCCGCTCCAACAGACTTAGAGCGTGTCGTCGACATTATCACTACAACATCATAAAGCGCAAGTTAATAAAACCCACGCTATCACAGCCCCTCAACAATAAGTACCCAAATCATGCGAAAGTAAGGAAGTGTTTTCTACTACTAACTCCCAATGTTACGTTGTCGGCCGCCAACGTAGCCCTCCGCGAAGTTAGAAGCTAAACACTCCAATTAAACTCCAACTTTTTAGAGTTATAATAAAATCCAATCATAATACTTTCGCTTACAAATCAAATAGACCTCGTCTCTCACGAGCCTATTTCCTATAGTCTAACGGGCCTAAGGTTTGCTAGGTCCACTAAGACTCAACCCTAGGCTCTGATACCAAATTAATCTGTCACGCTCCGGGACCCGACATAGGCCCGCCCGGTGCGTGCCCAGACCCGCCATATGCCTGCACATATAAGGCGTCTACAACAATAGAGATATGAAAGTAAGGAAAAGTAATACAACTAGAGATATCAGAGCAAACAGCAGCTAAATTCTAACAACAAGTAGAGGAAAAAAAAACTATCGACTAATATAAAACATAGAGTGATACATCAAAGTCTCAATATAGGTACTACAACATCATAAAATGGTAGTCTCTATGTGGGGAACAAAACGCTCTAATTCTCTCCAACAAAAACAAAAGGAAAAGATGATACACCTAGCAAGACCCCTCACTTGCTAGCTCGAAGCGACACCTTTGCCGCGGTCTCTAGCCTCTCCCGAGGTGGAAGGCTCTGTAAGAAAGACATCAAACAGGGGGCGTGAGAACTATAATTTATAGTTCCCAATGGGCAATTACTGATCTTAGCAAAATGCACCACTAGGCCCAAAATAAGGTAGATATGTTAAGCAACGGTAATAAACTGTAGATATGAAAGAATGTATAAATGCTAAACTACTATGCCACAAGTAATATGATGACAATATGTTGTACATTCATTCTACTATGATCAAGTATGTCCAATACATAACTAATATGATCCCACATAGGAAGCAAGTATACTATAATGCAATGAGCGTTATTACCAAGTATACTACAGGTCTTAAATATCCAAAGCTATGCATTAAGCATGTCAAGATAATCCAACTACTACACCCTATCTAGTAGTGATTATCATTTATGGATTGATGTCATTGTTCAATCTTGTTTCAGGACCTACACAAGTGTAGTCCACCTTGTGCAGCCTAAGTGCCGGTGGTAGCTCCAACATTTTCACTCTAGGAATGAGTCTATCCCTCCCGACCCCGTAGGCTTCTCGATACCGCACGAGCGAGCATAAGTCACGTAGGCTAACTCCGGAGTGCCGGCTTGTAGGGAGCGACCCTCACAAGCATGTGCGAATGAGCACAAATGGCAAGCAAGTATAGTCATCATCTCAAGTACCCAATCATCATGTCTCTAACATGGTAATAGTCACTAGTACCCCATCGGTCTAGTTCTACATCTCAATGTGAAGTTCCCACAATCAATAAGTCTAATGCCTCTTTATGACACTAGAGCATTGCTATGATCAAGCATATTCCAAATCCCAATCCCCTTTATGGCATTATTTACTAGGTTCATACATATCCCAAGCTCAATGTTGCTTTATGATATTAGCTCACTAATTCACATATCATTCTAGTGTAATGCCTCTTTATGGCATTATACTTGTTCCGATGTCCAACATGGGATTTTGTCCAATAGTACATTACACTTATCATTCTCATTATATGAAGATGATCTCGAGTCACATCTAGAATGCTAATCACATGCATAAGCCCAACATGAAATTAAACCCTCTACTACATAGGGGTACAAAAATGCATTGTATATAACATAAGCATTTTAAGCATTCTAAAATTCACAAATAATATATCTAACATGAATATGCATGATTTTTTATTTTATAATACTTAAATCGACACAATGAGATTTTCTCATTTTTGGTGAGGTCAAACCCACCGAAGCTCCGCTAAGCCTCCTTCGTTTCGCCGAACGAAGTAGCCCACTATTCTCCTAACACCCTAAAGGTAATAAAAGGAGAGTTAAACGAACGTTACGAATACTAGTAAGCTCAATCATTAAGCATCTCAAGAAAAGGGCAAAATACACCTCTTGTAAAGAAAAATCCTTTTTAAACTCTAAAAGAGAGTTAGAACCCTTCCAATCCAACCTAGAGGAGGATTCTAATCCAAGAAATCAAGCTCCAAATGCCCTAATTCCAAAATACCCAAAATCAACCCTAAGTTTCCAATCTAGGGTTTCATCTCAAATAAACCACCAAAGCTTGAAATCTAGAGAAAAGAACGAGTGACTAACCTCTTAAGAGCTTCAAACAAGGATCAAAGTCCACTAGGTGTGATAATTTTTCTTCTATCAAGCTCCAAATCCAAGCTCCAAGCCTTCATCATGGAGGAAGTAGCACCAAGGAGCAAAAGAGGAGATCAAACCTTAAATCCCAAGCAAAAAGGAAAGAATAGACCAAAGAGGAGAAGAGGGAATGAACCCTACCTTGCTCTCCACTGTTCTCAGCTCAGGGGAGGCCCTAATGGGCGTGGGGGCTAATATAGAGAAGCCACAATGCAGATACTGTGGGACCCCAGATAGTCCTATATATGAGATATAATAGGGCTAAACTCTTAACCCGGCTTAAGCATTTTGGGTGGTGGTAAGGCCCAAGAGGTTAAGAGAGTTAAGCGTGCTAGGACAGGAGTAGTCCTAGGATGGGTGACCCCCTGGGAAGTCGGGGCGTCACAGATACGCCCCTGAAAAACTGCCATTTCGCAATCTATCAAAGTGTACCGGTACACGAAAAAGTGTACCGGTACAAATCCCCCGAACATACAAACCCAACTCTCGAGTTGGCTATTTACCACATGTGTACCGGTACAACCATCAAGGTGTAACCGGTACACTTTCTGTAGATACAACCATCAAGGTGTACCGATACACAATCCTACAGACAGCAACCAGAGAGCAGCCTAAGTCCTCCACTTTGTTGACCTTAGCGCTACTTTAAATACCTCAATTCTCGGGATACGAGCCATAGGTCGAAACACTGTCAACGACCCTCCAGAATACCTGAAAAAATTTGGAATACAGATCAAACACTCGAACCTCGCAATTTGCAAAAGTCCAGTGTGTTACAAGGTCGCCCCTGTTTCTCCTCAAAATTATGCTGTCTGCAGCCGACATAACTTTCTTGGCCAAAACAGACACTCGTTCAACCACTCACTCCACTCTAGGAGGAGTTAAAATAATCCAATCGCTGACTTTCGCGATAAATCACGCCTCTCGCGTCTTACCTTTCCTAAGATTTGCCAAGCTTAAGGTTTCTAGGTTCGAACGACCTAATATTAAGCTCTAATACAAACTTAATCTGTCACGCACCGGATTACACATTTCCCCAAGCACGCCAACAGACCCGCCGTATACATAGAAATTTCCCTGTATACGAAGCGATAGCTGTACCTGTAAAAAAATCCAAGCTACAACCACAAGGTAAAGAGCTGCTAAATAGAAAAGTAATATATAACCTCGAAGGTTCAAGTACATACAAATTATCTACTACACCACTCGCTCCAGCGAGTTCCTAGATAATAAGACCTTATGTACAAAAACCCCAAAACTACCTGTGGGAGGTATTCCACTAGTACTACAGCAAGGCTGGAAGGGATCTAGCTCGCGACTCCCTTTTCACGATCAGAAACGGGAACAGTAGCAGCCGCAGAAGAATGCTCTGTAAAAAGGAGGTCAACAACTGGGTGTGAGAACTACTGCAAAAAAATAGTAGTCCTCAATAGGTACCGCTATCGACCTCAACGGCTCACCCACTAAGTCTATAAAAAGTATGCACAAGGATAGTAAAGGATGCTGGTAAACTCTATAGCTATATGCCACTATACTATCGCTAACCACTATCTATAGATATAGAAATGCAATCTCTAACTCAATCTCACTAGGTATTGTGAACGCACCCGTCCTGCATGTCGAAGCTACACCAACCACCACTACGTTGGGTATTTGGTGAAGAGCAAGTCCAAACCGGACACTACGACCTCAATGCAAACGTACAAAACCCGACTCCGGAGTGGCACTCGTGGGCGCTATACCCAACCGAGTATGCAAGCGTGTCTCTGTCGAGCTCAATCAGGCTCTCACAAGCTATAATCAAAGCAAATGGGTCTAACAACCAAAGCACACGTGCTCTTGGCATAATCTGATGCAAATACAGAAATCTGGGTCCAACATCAACCGTGACGGCACCCGACAGTATAAAACAGTCTATACACTACTGTAAAAATAAACTCGACATCCCAGCACGAATGTAAACTCATCCTACACTAATCTGGGTATCCATCTCGCACTAATAGATACAATCGAACGACTGCTCCTAAAGCTAAATCTGGTAATTTTCAGAAATGACAGTGTAGGATCTATATATTTTCTCCTAAGTCAATTTCAAATTCAATATGTAAAATGATACAACTAGCTTAACTCCAAATTCAGATTTAACACTAATCCATGAATTCGAGTGCTAGCAAGGAAATACACAAATGATACATGTCGACGATGCTAAAACTTAGAAAATATTTCGACGATTTCGGTAAACTTCAACCCACCTCGAAAAGCACGTCCAACCACGGCGAGAAGTCGAAATGAGGGGAAATCACGCGCTCGCCCGGCCTCCAACGACGCAACAGCGACGCACGCACACTCGAACAGCCCTCTGAATCGACGTCGAAAATCTCCCAAGCTTGAGTCACGATCTCCCTCGAACACAATCAAATCTAGAAAGAGCGGAACATGAAAAAAAAATACTCTCTTTCTCAGGTGGATAATTATAGGGAGAGTAGGTGGCATGGATAACCACTAACAAAAAAAAAAAAGACAACAATGCCCTTTACCAACTCAAAAGCTAGCTGGAGTACCGGTACCCGATTTGGTTACCGGTACTCGGCCTCGCAACCGCAAGCTCGCACACAGGATACCGATACCAACTCGATGCCGTACCAGTACTCAACACTAAAATCCTGCACTTTGCAGATTTTAGCATCAAAACTCCACTCTCGCCTCTCGTCGAGTCTGTTTTGTATCCATTTCGTGCCAAAACGACTCCGACTTGTCTCGATACTCTCCAGATGTGTCGCCAAGTCTCAAATGTTGAAATCTCACAGACAACCAAACACCAGAAATACTACATCTATATGTATTTAACTCTATTTAATTTATGCTAATGCTTGTATCAGAAATGTTTTTTTTTTTTTTCCCGGTTCCTTTAAGAACCAGAAAAAATAGGCGGCTTTTTTTTTTTTGGAGAGAGATAAAAATAGGCTGCTTTCATGAGTACGAATGAATGTAACCTGTGGCTCCGTAGCCAATGCCTTGAATCTGTGGTGGGGGAATTTTAGATTTCTTTTTCTTTCCCGTCGTCAGCACATGCAAAATGTCAGAGGATATTTTTGCGGGGTTTCCGACGACTAGATTTCTAAATTTTTCAAATTCTAAAACTAGGCTTTTAATATTTTTATTTGAAAAATTATATCTAGCTTATGGCTATCTAACATCAATAAATTATTCGCCCTATTTACCAACTTATATGTTTTTCGTATCGAAACTCTAAAAAATATATAATATTAAATATTAAAAATTATTTTAATATTTTGAAGAAAATAATAAACGATTCACTACATAGAAACTAATTTTAAAAATATTTTTTTTAAAAAAATACTATATTTATAATTACAATATATGTTAAGTTTGTTAACAAAAAAAAGCTCATTTTTACGAGCAACACTATCTGTACACTTGAAGTTTGGTTCGAAAATAAAATCGGTATCGGAATCGGAATGAAAATAAACGGGAAACGAAATCGAAATAATTCATTATCTCATTTTATTTGGTTCGCCACCTGAATCGAAATCAGAATGAATTATTATCATTGTTGGTGTTTGATTCAGATAGATATAAAAAACGTAATCAAATTAATATACCAATTTTATCTTTATAATATATTAGTTTAAATTCAAACTATAAATTAAATATTAAAAATTTATGTCAAAATTTTAAATATATTTTTTAAAAAAATTAAATTTGAAATTGAACGGATATTTTAATTCAAAATATAAAAATAAATTTCAATTTATTCGAATTCAAACTTAAAATTATAATTTCAATTTCAATTTGAATGCATAAATTTAATTTAAATTTATAAATTAAATTCGAAATGCTTGATTGAATTTTATTTTTTAATTTAAGTTCAAATTTAAATTTAAATTTATAAATATAATTTTTAAGGTTAAACTTATATTTTTAATTAAAAAATAAGTTTAAAAAAGTTAAATTTACTACGAATAAATTCATTCCCCCGATTTAATTTTCAATCTGGCCTTATAGGCTGGATTGAAAAAAAGAATAATTGAGGGATTTCTATTCACCCCGAAATCGGAATCGGAATGAAATTTTCGCATATCATACCCCGAAATCGGAATCGGAATGAAAATCCCGCATATCAAATACGGACAAACGGATTCGTCCATTCCGATTCTGATTTCGATTTTAGGATAAAAAAAATAGGCAAACCAAATACGCCCTAGAGTGTAAATTGTGAATAACCCACCCTCCTCTCTTTGAAATTTGATTATATTCTTCTATTTTTATTTAGAAAATACTATCAGTAAGTTGATTTAAAAAGTGAATATAAATCTTACATTCTCCAGGTTAATATTTTCTCATTAGTACCGACGATCACTAACACAAGTGGCAAAAGGCAGTTCGAATCCTTGTTGATTCACATTTTCGGCTAAGATTATCTCTAAATAAAATAAACGAAGTGGATAGCATGCTACCTATCTCTCAAAAAAAAATAAAATAAAAAATAAAAAAAATATTTTCTCATTAGTTTTATCTTCTTTTTTTATATTCAATTTTTAATTTTTTTTTAAATACTTAGTTGTATAGGTATTATTATTAGAGTAATACTTTTATACTTTTTTTTCTTCCATTACCGTTCATTCACTCACATTCAACAGTTCAGATTTAATTTTCTTAAAATTGTGACCTACAATAGCAGGTCACTTTGGGAGAGGTATCGGTTACCAGATACCTCGAAAATGATATTTTTGTCTTTTAATACATGAGCAATTTAGTCATTTTATCTCTACTATATTATCAAAATTTTTATTCTCTCTTTCTTTCTCTTTTTTCTCTCTATCTTTCCTCTCATATTTTGGCATTTCATGTAAGAAAAGTTTCAAATTATTTGACAACAAGAATGTGAGATTACTTTGTGGACCAACTATGAAATTTGTCTATATCCATTTTGAATCCAACCCGAATCATATATAAAGTTTAATATTATATTCGAATTTATATTTTAAAATTTTAAATTTAATATAAAATATTTTGAAATATGGTAAAGAGAAATAATTGTTTAAGGTTCCGGTCTTCGAGTTTGGATTCGGTTTTCGGTTTCAGAAAATTGGTCAGTTTCGGGTTTAGATATGAGTTTTTGAAATACGTCGAGTAGGGGTGGCAATTCAGCTTGCTGTTCGCGAGCCAGCTCGTGTTCGGTTCGAAATGAGCTCAAGATCAAATCGCTCATTTAGTAAATAAGCCAAACACGAGCTGAATTTTTCGGCTCGTTTAATAAACGAGTCGAACACAAGCTGAGGTCAGCTCGCTCGTGTTCGGCTAGATAACAGCTAGAATACATATATTTTATATTTATATAATTTATATTTATATATAAATAAATAATTATATATATATATATAATATATTTTTATTATTTAATTTTTAGTAAAATAAAAATATAAAGGCGAGCTTCATTATAAAAAGACTCATTTATATGTAAAGTTTCAAATATTAGATCAAAATTTAATGGATAAAATTTTATATATTTATTTTTTATATATTCAATCTAATCCTTTAACTTATATATTCGTTGGCCAGCTCGTGAGCCAGCTCGTGTTCGGCTGTGTTATAACAGGAACACTGAAATTTTTCGGTTGATACTTTAACGACTATCGTTGTTCGGCTCGTTTACTAAACAAGCCGAACAATAGCTGGCTTCGGCTCGTTCGGCGTTCGGCTCATTTACAACCCTAACATCAAGTTCAGAAATAGATTTTGCAATTGTTTGTCGCATTTCGAATTCAAATTCCTAATCCTTTTGTTTCTGATAGTAATTCTAATCTTTTTAATTTTTATATTTAAAATTAGTTAAAATATTTATTAACTCTAACAGTTAAATGTCATTCTGTTTAAAACGCTATTATCTTTATGTTCCAGATTGTTCTTAATTTTATTCAGTTATAATAGGTTGAAATCAAATCTTTGATAAAATAGTTAAAGTCTGATCAGTCAAATCAATCGTTCAATCTGATTTTTAAATCATTAATACTAATTTAATAAACATAATAATAAAAGTTAATAAGCTAATTGTAAACTAAAAGGTAACAAACTAAAAATTTAAAAATCAAATAAAAATTAAAAAATTTAAAGATAAGAGTCAAAAATCAATTTAATAAACAAATTAATGGCCTGATCAAAATTAATAAAATATACAAATATCCTAAGATTTGTTTAATATAAAATTTATTAATTATCTATATTCTAATTTGTTAACTCTAGTAAAATCTAAGATTTATTATAAGTTAAAATTTAAATATATCAGTCTAAATCTATTTATTGGTAAGTTTAAATTGCACTACATCATTTAAATTATCGGAGGTTTCTATTTACTTTTTAGGTTCTAAACTTCAATTTTATTTGTTTCAGCTTATATTTTAAATTACAATATATGATTCTTATTATTTTAAAAGATCAATTTTTATTATAAAAATTTGAAATTAATTTTGGTCCATACAATTCTATTTCCTAACAAAAAATTTGAATTATACCTATATTTCTAATCAATTATCCACATTAAATTTTTAAATAGTGATAAAAATTAATATCTAAATTATAAAAATTCTTAAATTTTTTTAAACATATTAAATATGTTGCATTAAATATTTGCCCACCATTCTAATTTTTTAAAATTAGTAATACAAAATTAATGACTAACATGAATTCATAATTTTTGTTAAACATATAAAAATATGTTAAATTTAATATTTCCAACATTACAAATTTTTTAAATAATGATACAAAAATAATGTCTAAATAGAACATTCTAAGTTTCTTTTAACGTATTAAATACATTAATTTATAATTTTTACCGTACATTCAATTTTTTAGATAAGTGATACAAAATTAATGTCTAAACTATTGAGCCTGATCAAATTAATAAAATATACAAATATCCTAAGATTTGTTTAATATAAATTTATTAATTATCTATATTCTAATTTTGTTAACTCTAGTAAAATCTAAGATTTATTATAAGTTAAAATTTAAATATACAGTCTAAATCTATTTATTGGTAAGTTTAAATTGCACTACATCATTTAAAATTAACGGAGGTTTCTATTTACTTTTTAGGTTCTAAACTTCAATTTTATTTGTTTCAGCTTATATTTTAAATTACAATATATGATTCTTATTATTTTAAAAGATCAATTTATTATTATAAAAATTTGAATAATTTTGGTCCATACAATTCTATTTCCTAAAGAAAAATTTGAATTATACCTATATTTCTAATCAATTATCCACATTAAATTTTTAAATAGTGATAAAGAATAATATCTAAATTATAAAAATTCTTAAATTTTTTTAAACATATTAAATATGTTGCATTAAATATTTGCCCACCATTCTAATTTTTTAAAATTAGTAAATGACAATAATTAATGACTAACATGAAATTCATAATTTTTGTTAAACATATAAAAATATGTTAAATTTAATATTTACCAACATTACAAATTTTTTAAATAATATACAAAAATAATGTCTAAATAGAACATTCTAAAGTTTCTTTAACGTATAAATACATTAATTTATAATTTTTACCTACATTCAATTTTTTTAAGATAAGTGATACAAAATTAATGTCTAAACTATTGAAAATTTAAAAATTTCTTAAACATATTAAGTATGTTGAATTAAAATATTTATCAACATTACAAATTTTTTAAATAATAATACAAAATTCCTCTAACTTAAATTTTAATTTTTTAATTTAAATATTTAATATTTAATATTTAAATTCAATGTATTTAGAAATAGAACTATTTCTAAAATTTCTATAATTTAAAATAATGCCTAAATTTTAGAATCACCTAAATTTCTAAAGTAAATGCGTAAATTAATGCCTAATTAATGTCTAAATTAGGGTAATCAATCAATTTTTCAAATTAGCGCAAATTAATTCATAAATTTAGAATATCAATTAAAAGTTTCTTTAAATATTGTATAGTTTAATTACCAAAATAACCTCGCATGATGTAACCCTTTAGCTAAATGTTAAAATTACATATTTACCCTCTATTAATCAACGGTTAAGATCTATTTATTTTTTTAATAATAAAGTACCGAATCATTTCTCTTATTATTATTATTATTATTATTATTATCTTGTGCATATTTATTTATTAATTTAAGGAGCAAGTTGACATTTTTTTTGGAAATTAGTAAATGATAGGGATCGAACCACGAAACTCACAGGCAATATCTCGAGTTATAATCATGGGGCCAATGGTTGTTGACAATTTTAGAATCAAACTCTAGAAAAGTGAGAGTAGAAGAAGACAATAATAAGTTAAATATTTTTTAAAAATATTTACAAGTTTTATCTGCACAATATTTAAAATTTTAATAACCGTACTAAAAGCATAAATGCAGGGAGAAATGTACAAACATTTATAAGGACGTATATATAAAATGCAGGCAACAATTTCTTTATTAGGGCAAAGAATGAGAATTACTTTGGATTGTAAACTTAGTATTGCCTTTTTTATTAAAAAAAATTTAATAATTTTATATTTTTACAAAATCGAACCTTTTTTTAACTTTAGAAATTAGGATTGAATTTTGCAAAACTGGTCAAAAATATATCTCTATTCCTCTCCTTTCCTTCTCGTGTCCCTTTCTCTTCTCCCTTTCATCTCCTTCCATGTTGTCGTCGTCGGCATCTTCGTCTTCCGCATCCCTCCTTCTAGAGAAAGAGGAAGGAAGGAGAGGAATGAGTATGACAGTAAAATAAAAATAAAAATATTCTTCTTCTATTTTTGTGTTCGTTCTCTCTCCATTAAAGAAAAATATATTACGCTATTTGATTATATGTTGTTCTATTTAACAAGTAAAACATATTAAAAAAATAATATAACTTATTATCAAATAGTATATATAATTAAACAGTGCAATATTTTTTAAATGTTGCACTATTTGACATCACATTGTACTATTGTACAGCCTGATACACTTATTAACTTGTATAATATATAGTCAAATAGTGAAATATATTTTTTTCTTTAATAAGAAGAATAAAGAAAAAGGAGAAAATAAAAGGAGTACGACATTGACGCCCATTTTCTTTCCCCCGGTCCTCCGCCACCTGCACATCATCGTTGTTGTCACAATCTTAGCCTCCTCGATGTCTGCCTCACTTAAACACTCTGAGATCGGTGCCTGCACGTCCACTTCCCGAATCTGCGACGACAGGTAAAGGAGTAGAGGAGTAGGAGAAGGAAGAGGATGCGAAATGATGGCGGTGGAGAAGAGGGGGAGAGGAAAGGGACAGCAGGTAGAGGAGTAGAGGAGTAGGAGAAGAAAGAGGATGGGAAATGATGGCGGTGGAGAAGAGGGGGAGAGGAAAGGGACGGCAATAACATCATTGAAAGAGATGAGAGAAAGAAAGGAGAGAGTCATTTTGCTCATATTTTTAAAAATTTGAGCTGAATTTATAAAATCCGAGCAAAAGTTCCATTTTGCAAAAGCGTAAATTCAATAATTTTTTTAGAAAAATACTAAATCTATAATCCAAAGCCCTTTCTAGATTTTAGTTAAAAAAAAGAAAAAAATTTAAATACCATCCCTGCGGTTTCGCACTTTTTCACTTTAGTACTCTGTAGTTTAACGTGTATCAATTTAGTACCACGTGGTTTCGCACTTTCTTATTTTAATACCCTGTGATTTAAAGTGCATCAATTTAGTACCGTGTGCTTTCATTTTTCTCTTTTCGTCGGCTCATCTGTTAATATTTTGTTAAATTGTATACAAAAACTTCAGATACCCTACCTAGGTTTATCAAATATTTACTTTAGTACCCTTTAGTTTTAACTTTGTCAAATTAGTGAAATAGATAATAAAAAGAGAAAAACAAAACCACAGAGTACTAACTTGATACACTTTAAACCGCAAGATATTAAAATGAGAAAGTGTGAAACCACAGAAGCTAACTTGATACACACTGTAGAGTACTAAAGTGAGAAAGTGTGAAACCACAAGAATATTTGAAGTTTACCCAAAAAAAAAAAAAAAAAAAAAAAAAGAAGAAAAGGGGCCATTAAATGAGCTAAGGTCGGGTTGTACTTGTACGTATAGTGTTACTTACTTTTTTATGGAAATTCGCCCTTCGCATTTCTCTGGGAATAAAAGGCTCAAATTTTGTTGAGGACCCCCTCAAATATACAAAATTTTGAAAAAGCTCCTTCAACTTCTCCATTTTTCGGTTGCCAACATTTTCTTTGATTTCTTTTAAATTTTCTTTGAATTATTCAAGTTAATAAATAAAAATGTTATCAAATTTAATAACTTTATTGAATATTAGTCATAAATTATTACTTTGTTTTTTTTTCTAAAAATAATTACGAACTTTGCTGAAATCACATTATTTTAAAAAAAATCTTTAATATTAAAGGTGTAACGGAAAAATAAAACTAGAGGATCCATTGAGTTTCCGTACACTTTCACAGAGAGAGAGAGAGAGAGAGAGAGAGAGAGAGAGAGAGAGAGAGAGAGAGAGAGAGAGAGAGGCGGTGGTGAAAAAAGGATAAGGAAAAAATAATAATAAGCTGAAGGAATCTTCCTTATAAATGGCCAATTTGCATAAAAAATCCACTAATTTTATTCTTTTGCGAAAGTAGACCACTTTTTTGGATTTTGTAGATTCGGACCGAAATTTCAGCAAACTGACGAAAATACCCTTATTACTTTTTCTCTCTCCTCTTTCTTTTTCTCTCGTTCTTTTTTTCCTCTCTCTGAAGAAGGCAGCGGAGGCGGAAACAGCCCGCCTCGCCTCCGCCCTGCACGCCCTCGCCCGTGCACTCCAGCCCTCCTCGCCTATGACCCTGCTGAGGTCGCATCGCCACCCTTCTTCTACATTAGGGTACGGCGACGTCGAGACGCAGGCTCTTCTCCTCCACCGCACGTCGGAACGCCGAGACGTCGTCGGAGGCGGCGAGATCGCCTCCGACGACGTCGCGATGGTTGCGATAAAAGGCAAAGGAGAGGTGGTGATAAAAAAAAAAATTATAAAAACATAAGAATAAAAAAAATAAAACTTATTTTTCTACAGAAAAGATCAAAAAATATAGGAGAAGAAAGAAAATGATGAAATTGCACTCTTAAAAAAAATTACACTGTTTTAAAAAAATTTGCACTGTTTTAATAAAAATTATACTATTTCATATAAAAATTACACTCTTTTAAAATAACTTTACACTCTTTAGGCCAATATTGCACCATTTAGAAAAATTTTGCACTATTTCATTTCTTTCTTTTTTTTTCCTCTTCTCCTTTTCTTCTTCTTCTTCTTCTTCTTCTTCTTCTTCCTCCTGCCGGAGCAGCACCCACCCTTCTTCTTCTTCTTCCTGCAGGAGCAGCACCCACCCTGTAGGAGCACCTCCCCCGCCGCTGCCGCCGCCGAGGAGGCCGCTGTCACGCCCCAGGACCGATACCAATTTGGGCGGGCCCGAGCACGTCAAACAGACGCCGAACGGACAGAGTTTTTCCTGTCCGCCCAAGGCTCATCACATGTACATTTTCAAACAAAAAGTACACTAGCGGAAATATACAAATACGGCTTACACGAGGGTAAGCAATAGTCACGAGTGAAAGAAAAAGGAAACTAAACATTCACTTGTACTATGATTTATTTTTTATCATATACATTGCATTCATCTTCTACATTTTCGAATTCCTTACATTTCATTTCATCATTTCCTTCTTACATCACATTTACCTCAAAATACACATTACATTCTTTTCTTTACATCTTTTATCATCAAATACAAAAGATGATCAAAGGGTAATTTACTACAAAAGATAAATCCAACTCTGGTGGCCTCTGACTAAGACGCGATTCCTTTACCTCGGTCGCTCGCCGGCTCGCTCGGTCCGGGCTCTGTGGAAATAATGGGGTGAGAACCACAACAAAGTTTCCAGTAGGTTCGGCCTCAATATCACCGACTTTCCCACTAGGACTAACTCAGGCATAATAGAAAGGATAAGCTGTATATAGTAACCAATCTATAACATGATGCTAATATGCCTGAACAATAAGCAGGAAATATGCTCAACATTAAACATATGCAAATTATGCAAGTTCTTTCATTCTTTGTCTTTACTCTTTATTCTTTGTTCTTTGTTTTTTACTCTTTGTTCTTTAATCTCAAGGCTAACCCGGGGGTTTTGCCATATTAGCTTGCTTCACATTAAGTCCATCATCGCAGGAACTCACTCGCTAGAACCGTCCTTCGGGTTTACTCCAACCCGTGATGCATAACTCCGGAGCGCATCGCCCGAGGGGGAGCGACCGCCCTCGAGCACGGAACTCATAGCAAGTATGATCATATCCTTAACTCAAAGGATTTATAAGTTTAATCTTGACTTTACACTAGCTCTAGTGTTCTTTCATCACTTTTTGTTGCCACTCTAGCAATCATTGTTCTTTACTATTCATTACTCTTGCTAACTCTAGCAATCATATTCTTTACATTCTTTACTTTTGGCTACCTCTAGCACTTCATGTTCTTTACTCCCCATATTACTTTAACTTTAAATATTGTCATTTTCACCATTCTTTACAATACACTGGTCCTTTACCTCACACTATCTCTAGTGTCATTTCACTTTAACTTTATCGAATGCCACTCGATCTATGTCATTGTGTCACTCTGTTCTTTTGCTCACTTTGGGTGCTCACTTTTCTCTCATGCATACACATAGGGTTTTCGACGTTCACATAGTTCTCATTCATCATATTATGCAAGTTGTACTCACAATCATGAAACATCATATTTTTATCATTACTTTACCCTAAAATGCATGCAACAATGTATATACATATGCTCAAATGAATGACACATTAGGCATAGAGGGAAGTTCAACGAGTTTGAGAAGCACCACCCACCTCGTAGGCTTTCAAAGGTGCTCCGATAATTTTCTTGAGATTTTTAGGCTTCTCGTTCTTTACCTGCGGCAAAACGAAGCCCTATTAGGCCATTTTGCTCATATCTTTACATTGGCTTTTCGTAACATTAATCCGAGCGCACCAACGCGTCAGAAATACTCCCAATTAGGTTTCTAAAGGGTCAATTTCACTTAGGAACCCCCATGAGCAAAAGCCCCAATTTGGGTGCCCTAGCTCCATAGCATTCATCAAACTTAGGGTTTGATCTCAAAGAGAAGCAAAAGTAGCTTCATTCTACTCTAAAGAGTTCATTAAAACCATTCTTATTTCACTCCAAACCCTAGTTTGGATTTCACCATTAGAGGTGGCCAAAGCTCACCTCAAGCTAAACCGTGGTTTTGAACTCTAAAGAAGCAAAAAGAAAGCTTCAAAGACTCTAAATAATCCATTAAAACCCATTTCTAGGTCATTCAAAACTCATTCTAGGGTTTTACTATACTAGAGATCAAAGCTTACCTCAAAGCTTTCCCTAAGATGCTCCACGGAGGAAGAAGAAGAGGTAGGCTCACTACTTGATCTTCTTCTTCACCTTCTTTTCCTTCTTTTCCTTCCTTCCTTTCTTTCTTCTTCTTCTCCTTTGCCTTCTAGAGAGAGAGGGAGAGAGAAGAGAGTGTGAGAAGGTGAGGAAATGAGAGAAAATCTCATTAGCCCCCTTAACATAACCATTGGGTTGCAAAATTGCAGCCAAGCCCCTCAACTTTTACTCTTTCACACAGCCTGGACTGGGCTGTTCGCGCAGGCGGGGACCGGTCTCTCCATCAGGGACCGGTTCCCGAAGGTCCACCCTGCGCAGCCAGAGCTGCTGCGTGCGATGCGACCGGTCTCTCTCTGGTGGGACCGGTCTCTCGGGGACCGGTCTCTCAGGCAGGGACCGGTTCCCGAGAGCTAGTTTTCCAAGACTTAGCCGATTTTTCGGCTGTCTCAATTCATACGCGTTCGAGGACCGGTCTCTCCCTCCAGGAACCGGTCCCCAAGAGCTCAAAACTGCAAAATACAGATTTTGATCCTTTAGCTCTCGAAAACCTCCCGTAACTCACTTTTGATCATTTTAACACCTTCGGACTTTCCGAAGTGTACCATCCTCGCACTTTTGTCAATTTGACTAAAGTTCGATATTTATTTTCTGAATTTTCGGTATATTACAGCCGCTGCGGCGACGCGGCGCATGAGCGCGGCCGCCGCCCCAGCCGCGATCGCGCGTGCGTTGTTCTCCTTCGCCAGGCACAGCACAAACAGCCCCCGCACCGTGCTCAACCTGGGCCGGCTGATGGCCGTGCTCGAGGGCACCGAGGCCGCCTACTGCACCACCTCCGGCATGTCTGCCATCGCCGCCGTCCTGCTCCAGCTCGTCAGCGCCGGTGGCCACGTCGTCGCCTCCAAGTGGCTCTACGGCGGCACCCACGTCCTCCTCTCCCGCGCCTGCAACATCCGCGCCACCTTCGTCGACGCCAACGACACCCACGCCGTCCGCGCCGCCGTCCATGAGGGTGACACCGAGATCATCAATTCTCATTATATTAATTACATCACTATCAACCACCATAAAAAGTATCCTATTCACTACACTAATAAACACACAACTATAATATTATAAAACACCACCCCCTATACAATTGTATAATTAATTGTATCCCACGCTTTTCTCTAATAGTTTAAGTTGTGAAATTAATTAACGTGTTGTTATTATATTATTGGAACGATGATTCTACGTGGAGACGAATGTCGACCCACACGCTGGCCCCACCCAGCCCCCGCCCCGTCGCCGGACCCCCCCCACCGTTCGCGCTACCGCGATCCACACCACCCAAAAAACAACACACCCTGAGGGAGACACCACGCGTCCGAACCAACCCCCTGCTGGTATGGCAACACCTCACAGCCATGGTGGTCTCCCCCGCGCGACTCCGCCCCGACGTCGTCATACACAGCGTCTCCAAGTTCATCAGCGGCGGCGCCAACATCATCGCCGGTTACTAACCAACTTACCCTTTTCTTTCCTTTTCTTTTTTTTTTTTTGGGCGGCGCCGACATCATGCGCCGCGTCGCCGCCGCAGCCTCCTCGGCGGCGGCGGTGACGGGGGAGGTGCTCCTACAGGGTGGGTGCTGCTCCTGCAGGAAGAAGAAGAAGAAGGGGGGTGCTGCTCCCGCAGGAGGAAGAAGAAGAAGAAGAAGAAGAGAGAGGAAAAAAGAAAGAAAGAAATGAAATAGTGCAAAATTTTTCTGAATGGTGCAATATTGGCCTAAAGAGTGTAAAATCTATTTTAAAATAGTGTAATTTTTATATGAAATAGTGCAATTTTCATTAAAACAGTGCAAATTTTTTTAAAACAGTGTAATTTTTTTTAAGAGTGCAATTTCATCATCTTCTTTCTTCTCCTATATGTTTTGATCTTTTCTGTAGGAAAAATTTTTTTTTTTTATTTTTTCTATAATTTTTTTTTGTCACTACCTCTTCCTTACTTTCTATCGCAACCATCGCGACGTCATCGGAGGCGATTTCACCGCCTCCAATGACGTTTCGGCGTTCCGACGCGCGGTGGAGGAAAAGAGCCTGCGTCTCGACGTCACCGTGCCCTAGTGGAGAAGAAAGGTGGCGACGCGGCCTCAGCAGGGTCGGAGGCGAGGAGGGCTGGAGTGCAAGGGCGAGGGCGTGCGGGGCGGAGGCGAGGCGGAGGCGAGACGGACTGTTTCCGCCTCCGCCTCCGCTGCCTTCTTCGGAGAGAGGAAAAAAAAACAAGAGAAAAAGAAAGAGGAGAGAGAAAAAGTAATAAGAGTATTTTCGTCAGTTTGCTGAAATTTCGGTCCGAATCTGCAAAATCCAAAAAAGTGGTCCACTTTTGCAAAAGCCCAAAATTAGTGGATTTTTTATGCAAATTGGCCCTTATAAATTGAAGGGATCTCTTTATAATTGATTAATTATATTTTTTTATTTTAAAAAAAATGTAATAAAAATATTTTTTAATAATTATAATGGGACAGATGACTTCTAAGAAATACTTAGATGGGTAAAAAAATATTATATCAGGAGTCATATTAACAGTATAAACGGTGCACTCTAAATTTTTCTTTTTTTATAAGTGAGAGAGAGAGAGAGTTAATATTTGGGGTGTTTGGGGGAGAGTTAAAGGGTGGAAATAGAGATGTCAACTGGTCGGATTCGGGACGGATTTTTTAAAATCTGAATCCGAACCCAAACCCGAACCCGACGGATTTTAAAAATCTAAATCCAAATTCGAATCGGACAAAAAATCCGAAATCTGAACACGAATCCGAAAATTTGAACCCGAAACACTTATTTCTTTTTTTAATATTTCAAAATATATTATATTAAATCTAAATTTTTAAAATACAAATTCAAATACATCAAATTTTAATATATATATTATTTATAATATAAAATAAATTCGGGTTTCTGTCGGATACAATCAAAATTTATATCTGAATCCATATCCGTCGAATTTTTATTTTTAATATTTATATTCGAATTCATATTCATTTAGCGTCGGATATATCCGTTTTATACGGATTTAGATTCGGATAAAATTTTATGTATCTATATTCATCGACATTCCTAGGTGGAAATAAATGAGGCGAGAGAAGAAGGAAAAAAAAAAAACAAAAGAAAAAAAAGTTGGGAGTTCATCCAATCCAAAGTAGCAGTAGTAAGCATTAGGAGGATATAAAAACTGAAAAATAGGACCTTCCATCTGTTCCTTTTTGTCCTTTAGGAAAGACATCTCATGATCTCTCTCTTCTCATCCTTTCAGAAAACTAATAAATAAGGAGAAAGAAAGCAAAAAATAAAATAAATAAAACTAAAATAATAAAACAGAACCAAAAAGAAAAACTAATGAATCAGCCTTGTAGCTGAGTTGGAAAACCTTTGTCCTTGTTTGGTGAAAACTCCCCAAGCCCATGTTCTCCTTCCTCTCCCCCCTCCACTCCATATATTATATCCAAACTAAACATCCCCACAACACACTACAACTTCTCCTCAACCCTTATCTACTCTTTTGCTTGATTTTTTTTCTTTTTTTTTTTCTCACTGTTCCTACATATAGCAAGACTCTTTTATCATCTCATGGTCCATTTAACAAGGACCATATAGAGAGACACTGTTTTGACAAGGAGGAGAAAAAGGGGAAAAAAAAAAGAAAAAGAAAAAGAAAAAGAAAAAAACAATGAAGTGTGCTGAGGCCAAGGATTCACCAGATTACCCAGAATTTGTTGAGGTTGATCCCACAGGAAGATATGGCAGGGTATGTCTTGTGCACCACAATCCCTTTCTTTTTCATTTCATTTCATTTCATTTCCCCCCTCATCTTCTACTCACCTCAATATCAATTTTGGATTTTTTTTTAATTAATTAATTAATTTTTTTTTTTTGGTCTTGTGCAGTACAATGAGATCCTTGGCAAGGGGGCTTCAAAGACTGTGTATGTTATGATCCCCCCCTCATTCCTGTAATTCTTTTTGGAGCAAATTTAATTCTTTTTCATTAGTGTTTCTCACATGGGTTGTGTGTGTGTGTGTGTGTGTGTGTGTGTGTGTGTGTGTGTGTGGTGTTTTGACCTGAAAAAACTGGGTGGCAGTTACAAGGCTTTTGATGAGTATGAAGGGATAGAGGTTGCCTGGAACCAGGTGAAGCTGTATGACTTCCTGCAGAGCCCTGAGGACCTTGAGAGGCTCTACTGTGAGATCCACCTCCTCAAAACCCTCAAGCACAAGAACATCATGAAGTTCTACACCTCCTGGGTGGACACCTCCAACAGGAACATCAATTTTGTCACAGAAATGTTCACCTCTGGCACTCTCAGACAGTAAGAAAAATTTCCATTGATTGATAAAAAAATAAAAATAAAAATAAAAATAAAAATAAAAATACTATCTAGCTTGTTCTGATTTGTGTGATCTATTTAATTAACATCTTGGATGTTGTGGGGATGGATAGGTATAGGCAGAGGCACAGGAGGGTTAACATCAGGGCTGTGAAGCATTGGTGTAGGCAGATCCTGAGTGGGCTTCTCTATCTCCACAGCCACGATCCCCCGATTATCCACAGGGATCTCAAGTGCGACAACATCTTCATCAATGGGAATCAGGGGCAGGTCAAGATCGGCGATCTCGGCCTCGCCGCCATCCTCCGCAAGTCCCACGCAGTCCACTGCGTAGGCACGCCGGAATTCATGGCGCCGGAGGTCTACGAGGAGGAGTACAATGAGTTGGTCGACATTTACTCCTTTGGGATGTGTGTTTTAGAAATGGTCACCTTTGAGTACCCGTACAGTGAGTGCACGCACCCGGCTCAGATCTACAAGAGAGTTATCTCCGTAAGAGCCCCGCATCTTTTAAATCTTTAAGACCTGGCAGCGTTATGCGGTCTAAATTGTTTAGGCTAAATTAGCAATCTGCTTACAGGGAACTAAGCCCGAGGCTCTGTATAGAGTTAAGGACCCGGAGGTGAGGCGATTCATCGAGAAATGCTTGACCACGGCCTCCCAACGGCTTCCGGCGAAAGAGCTTCTGAAAGACCCGTTTCTCCAAACTGACGATAACGGCTGGTGCTCTTCGGAGGGAGAATTTGGCTGCGGGGATCGTATTGTGAGGCAACCTAATGTTAGTTCTGCTCATAGTAATGGCTCGTTAATGAGCCACGGGTTCTGTGAAGATCCCCACGACGAAGAACCCCATGACGAAGAAGAAGTTTTGGAGAATGGTTGGGAGTACAGCGACGCGGATATAGAAGCCCACGGGATAGACCTTTTCCATGGCCAGGAGGATGAGCCTCTCACCAATGTAGATATCACAATTAAAGGAAAGAGAAGAGAAGACGGAGGGATTTTTCTGAGACTAAGAATCGCAGACAAAGACGGTATAATTGATGTTTTCTTTCTAGAACATTTGTTGAGTTGATTGTGTGTGTGCCTGTTTGGTCTAGCTCCAATGTACAGCAGCTTCTCTAATTCAGGGTGCAGAAGCTTTGGAAACTAGCAATTTGGCTTACACAATTTTTGGAGCTTTCGCTGTGGCGGGAAGCTAAAATAAGCTTTTGGGCCCAGATAGTGGAAACTCCAATCTGAAGCTTGTGCTCCTTTTGGAGAAAACAAAAAAAACTGTTACGGAGAATTTAATGAAAAAGCTGGTAATGCTTGTTTTGAGCGGCAGCTTTATACGAGCTCTAGCCAGCCCAAACAGGCTCCCTAAAATCAACAGATAAAGGAACTCAACAATCTGTTTCGCAGGCCGTGTTCGAAACATCTACTTCCCCTTCGATATTGAAGCGGACACCGCACTGAGCGTGGCAACCGAGATGGTTCAAGAGTTAGATATAACCGACCACGAGGTGACGAGAATAGCAGAAATGATCGACGGAGAGGTAGCTTTATTGGTACCGGCGTGGAAGCCTGGACCAGGTATAGAAGAAGCTCCGAACGCAAAGGTTTGCCATAACTGTGCATCAAATGCCTCGTCGTCTGGTTCGTTCCTCGACTACTTGTCATCGATGGAGAATTTGGGGTGCTGCTGCGCGCAACTTGAGTGTGCCGAAATGCATGGAAGATTTGAAGAGATAACATACCAAGTCGAGGGGTCGAGCCAATCCGATGGCCTTGATTTTCATTCGAGAGAATCAGGAGGAGAGACATACAACGGTGAGAAGATTATACACATGAATGGGGATGAAAAGAGCGAGATAAGAAAATCTTTCCGCCAATTTCGCTCCCATTCAGTTAAAGTACAATGCCTTAGATCACCAAAACCGCAACCCGATCTCAAAGCAAAGAACCAAACGGAGCAAGGAGAGTACAGAGCTCAACACTTGGGAGAATCAAGTAAACATTTGCATCATCACTCGGAAAAGAGTGTGGATAACGGATTTAATGATTCCATGGTAAAACCATTGCAAGCACTCAACGGTAAGATCGAGTCGTTCCATTTGGGCACTCATCACTCTTTCCGCATTCCCCGATGCAAAGCAAATCAAGATTTGACTAATGGCTATCACGATTTGGGAGCCGAAATGGCTCAACAATGTGAGTTGAATATAGAGAGTGGTAGTCCTGAGTTCATGTTCACTGTGGAGAGCTTCTATGCTAGTTCACTTGTGCCAAATTCTCTGGAAAGAACAAAGTCTCTCACCGTTGATGCGGTGGATGTTTAGTTTAGTTCGTATGCCTCTTTGGCGTTTTCCAGTTATCTAGCGACGCCCGGCGTGAATTGTACATTATTTTCATCTTTGTAATTTTGGCCCCTACCTGAGTGTAAAAGGGATTTGGGAAGTCGATTAGGATAAAAGAAAAGGGAATGATAGTTGCGTATTTTCGTTCATAAAGCTTTTGTAACTTTGTAATTGCTTCCTTTTGAACCGAAGAGGGATGTAATTTACCTGAGAAGTGAAAATTCAGTTCATTCTGTCATGAAAGACCACCTTCTTTAACTGAACTCTCTGAAAAGAGAGGGAAGTTAACTAAATTTGTTGAAGACTCCAGTAGTACTGTTATTATGTGTTACATTATGTGAAATTAATAGCTATTTTTCTTCAAAAGAATGATGTTTTTCATACTTGCCGAGACAGACGTGAATTTGAATTAAATGAAAGAAAGTGAATGAGAAAATTAAAAGAGTCTGGTGAAATTTAAACTCGGAATCTCCTACTTTAATAGTGTGTTTTTAGCAAAAATTCTCAAACTGTTAGAAATATGTGTATCTTTTATATTTAAATACTCAAAAACTATTGTCCAACAATGCTGAAAAGATAGGGATTTGCTAACATGTAAAGATGTTACCATAAAGTCATCAATTTTTGCACTGTTTAAAAAGATTCTCTTCTGAACTCCCTTTTCATCCTTCCTTTTCTGTCAGGAAAATGGAACATGTGAGATATCCTTTGCTCACTGAAAAAAGAAAGAAAGGGAAAGCACAAAGATAAGGCTATTCAATGGTTTAGTGGAATTATTTTGCCAAGTTGCAAATCTCCAACTATGAATTCCATTAACCTTTGCTGCAGGCCAACCCATTCAGCTTATGAAGAAGCTCCATTTGCTGGCACATGTCAGCCAGCAGTTGGCCGGCAAGATTTTAAACATCTATTAATATCACAATAAAAATTAATTAATTATAGTAATGCCCTGGACCTCATCCTCCATGTTAGCCAAGAGCCAATTCATTATTATTATTATTATTATTATTATCTGACGATGTTCATAAACCACACATATGCACACTTTTTGCTCAAAACAGAGTTCTCAATATTAGATCGTATTGTCGAAATTCATTACGAATATATCTAGATATATAGTCCCAAAGCTCTTAATTGTTACAAAGAGAAATGGATTTTCACAATTATAATTTTTACTTTTCAAACTCTTAATGTGTTGAGATTGTGTCGGATCATTGGCACCAATCGTAAATTCCAAAAGCTCGAACCGTTAGATATTTAACCGATTCAATTAAAGCGCACAAAAATAGTGCGCACAGTACTGTCTTATTTGTCAAAGAAAAATGGAGTACGTTATGATTATGACTCGGCCCAATTGGTCTCACGCCACTTCGAACATTACTTTGCTTAATCCAGTCTCGTACCATTTCGAGCGTGATTCGGTCTAATCTGACCTCACGCCATAAGACAGAGTGATGGTCTTTTAAGTCAATAGATTGCATGTGAAAACGTTCACTTTGAGACATGTAGGAAGGAGTTTTACAAAACCAATCCATGATGGATAAGTTCTAGGCAATAATAATTTGTCATAACACAGTGGAATCTCAACCCAGTTCTCTCTCTCTCTCTCTCTCTCTCTCTCCAAAAAAAAAAAAGAAAAAAGAAAGAAATGGAAAGCAATGGTCCAAATCTTGTAGCTTTTGAGAGAAGTGCTTCCAGAAGCACGAAAGAGGGCAGAGGGGAAAAGTCATGAATGATGCCATGCATGGGCACATAGTTAGGCTTTTATGTAGATAGATGGGGGAAGTGCATGGATAGAAAGGGATAGTTTAAAAGAGACCTCCACTTTTTTGAATAGGCCGGAGAGCCTACTGGGGCTGTGACAACTTTGTATAGGTGGGGGCTCATGTACTAGTATTGTGATAAGTATCAAACTGAGATGCATTGGGTGGGTAGGGGGGTGGTTGAAAGGTAGGCCTCCTATTAAATAATTGTATTGTACTACGTACTAGGGCTTTAAATTAATTACTAGCCCCATTAACCCGTTAATCCAATCCAAATCATGACAAATTATCTTGCTTCTTTTTCTTTTCTTCTTTCCTTTTTGAAACTTGTCTGTTGGTCCCACACCTCGAAGAACCTCTAAAAATTTATTTATATTAAACTTGAAGACAGGGCACGAACCCTAAATTTAATCAGATGCAGGAGTTCGAACTTGGCAAACTCAAAACTATCGTTTGGTTTGGGGTTAAGAAAAAACTAGTTATTCCAGAGATACGATTAAGTTCAGGGTTAAGATGGGGTTAGAGTATTTTTATGTTTGGTTGGGGTTTGGAGTTAGTTTAGGATAGTGAAAAATAATGTTTGGTTGGAGTAGGTGGGATAAGAAGGATAGTGATTGGTAAAGAGATAAAAATACGAAAATACCCTCATATTAATGTATTAAAATAAAAGCTTTTTTTTATTTTAAAATTCTATGATTGCAAATAATTTTGAGTAAAATTAAATTAATTTTAGTATAATTTTGTACCAAAAAATATTTCTCACTACTCTTTTGTGACTTTGAAAATTTCTAAAATTTAAGAACAACTATATTAAAATTTTCTTAAGTTCAAATTTCACTCACATTTGCATTTTCCGAACTATTTTAATATTTTACTTACAATTGCATTTTAACCCTCAAAAAATACAATTATAACTGAAGCCTAACCAGGGGGAGGGGTGGGGTTAACAAACCCCACCACAAAAGGAGTTATCCGGGCACCCCAAAAGATGGGTGTTTGGAAGTATGGGGTTAAGGGGTTATTGCACCCCTTAACCCCATACCAAACAGGGGCAAAAGGTTCATTCATACATGGGTACGTTAAATTACCGAACTTACGGCGGTGTCAATCTTGTAATGCCATCTTATTGAGATCTGACTCAAAGCGAATCTTACTTTCTAATGTTAAGACTATTCATGCATGGATCGTCGTACATTAGATCATTCTTTTGATTAATATTAAATGTATGAAATCAAAATCAGTCGTAAGCCTCCTCAATTGTTCAGAATTAATGTCTTGTAATTTTATTATATTTACAGCATTTTTTTTACTTACCTTGTGTGTGCTCACGTACAGTATAGTCAACTTAATTAATCTCCCTCACGTAGGTGAGCGAAAGTATTAAAATTACTTTTTGAATCATTTTTTATATGACAAATGTTAGTTAATTGGTGCATGGTATGTGTCTCATTCACAATGAGTCAGAAGCGGGGAAGCAAAGAGCACTCCCCAATGCTAACTCAGATGGGGAGCATGGCATGTGATAGGGTTTGAGAATCAAATCAAATCAAAAACCATCTTAATTGTTTGTTGCCCACAAGTCATGTCATGATCCACAGTGTAGCTAGGCACCCATTATTCTATGGCCCTATGTTAATTTATTAAGCAACTCACCAAAATTTGAAAGAGCCTATATTAAGTTATGTAGCCCACAAAAATGGTAAGCATTGCCAATTTAAGAAATAGGTTAACTTTTTTGGTGATGGGTGCTAGAAGTACCTGGAGAGCCGTACAAAAGACTAGCACCTTATCTTTTCTAATTGCTTGTGAGCTTATATAATGTTCCACACTTCCATTAAAAAAAAAAAAGAAAAAAAAAGAGAGGTAGGTTGAAGACACTAATGTTGTCTGGTGATCTTAGATATACTCCAACCTTTTAATTTATGGATGGACCAAGGTTGCATGTCCTTTTCTTGACTCTTGTGATTATTTCTAAACTATTTTTTTTGTTTAAATCAAATTTTTAGATAGCATCGTATATATATCTGCAAATAAAGTAAAATATATATCGCTTTAAAAAAAAAGGGCAAAAAATTTTACAATGCCGAATGTAAAAATATTAATGATGCATGATTATAAGAATTATTAGTTGAATCAGTCCGATCGGACCACTTTGATTGCAAATAGAATCGTAATTATCTTTCGAGCTGATGAAGAGTTAAACTAGTTAAACTACTAGCTGAATCAATTAATAGGATCAGTAAAATTTAGAAGAGATAACATTTTCATATCTTTCTCCGTATCATGCATACAACATTTTAATAGAATTTGGATTGCCAGTAGCTAGGGTATACAAGTCAATTCCATGCCTCATCAAATTGACCAAATAAATAGTCGCATTTTATCTATGAAAGCCAACTTGTTTAGGAGATCATCCCCAGGGTGAGATGATCTAACTCATCATTAGGGATGTCAATGAGTATGGATTCTTAAAATATTATCTGAACCAGAATCCAAACGGGACGGGTTTATTTGAGCTAAACAGATATGGGTTTGGTTATGGATATAGAAAATAAAATCCGACGGATATATATATATATATATATATATATATATATATGAGTATGAATTTTGTATTTATCAGACCTGAACCCGAACCCGAACTCGACCCAAACCCGAAGAAATTATATATATATATATATAGAGAGAGAGAGAGAGAGAGAGAGAGAGAGAGAGAGAGCTAGACTGGTATACTATCGGTAGCACAGAGGCTTCCGTGCTACCAAGTTGTTTTCAATAATATGGCTTCCAAATCGACGATCAGCTCCGTTAGACTTGATCTACACTATTAAAGGTATTTGAAAACTAAATTTCATAATTTTTCAACATCATTTGGCTAGTGATCAAAAGGTCTCAAAATTGACAATTTTAATGGTGGATCTAATGCGTTTGTGAATTTAACGGTGTAAAACAATCCAAATCTGATGAAATATTTATAGAAAATTATTTTCACTACTTAGAGTAAGATTAATACCTCTGATCTTAAATTCAAATATTTTATCATTATTTTTTATGAGATTTTTATTTTCAGCCATTCATTTTTAGACTACTCGTTTGATAGGTAAATAATGTCGAAAAATTATGAAATTTAGTTTCCAAATACTTTCACTAGTATAGATCAAATCTAACGGAGCCGATCGTCGATTTAGAAGTTATATCATTGAAAACAACTTGGTAGCACGAAGGGCTCCGTGCTACCGATAGTATACCAGCCTAGCTCTATATATATATATATATATATATATATATATATCAAGCAATGATGAGACGGTGGATCATATCCTATTTTCCTGCACCTATGGCGAGGAACTGTACTGAATCTGGATCCTTCGAGGTACCTCAAAATCTTTCAGTGGTATTGTGATTGATGCTGCCAACCTTTCAGGTGACTAGCTACTCGTGGAACTCATCATAGCGTTCATGTCAGGGGCACAACAATTTTCTTCAATCTCTATTTTGCAGCAACGCTTGCTGGGACTGTGGAAGCAGCGAACATGGAATTTCAGTGCTGGGTGAAATCAAGTGATGAACTGGCGAGAGGGATCCTCTGCACGTGTGAAGCTTCTGGACTTCGGTGGCTCAGGAGCTGATGACAACTTCCACCCACACTGTGTCTTTCTGCTTTAATGCTTTCCTTTTCCGTTTCCTTTTCATGTGTGTTTCTTGTTTCAAGTGTGTTTCCTGTTCTTTTTTTACTTCGGCATCTTTTAGGTGCTGATTCTGTTTACCTCAAGTCAATTTGTATTTGGTTCGCGCCCTATGCGGCGATTGTTTTTGTTTCGTATTCGCTCTTGTTGTTACCCAAAATAGGGTTTATCCCTGTTTAACTCAAAAAAAATAATCTAGAAAATAGTGTTTTAAAGGTATTATGTCCAAATTATTTCAGTGAAACATATTTACTTGGAATAGTATGGGCATGTCATTATGAAACTGAGATCAAATTATTGTTCTCTAAGTCATAATAATAATGAATGAATCAATAGATTGAATGTGGACAAATATATTGGCGTTTTTGTTTCTGTCAATTTTGTTTCTTAGCTTTGTTTCTTTCTTATGTCTCTTTCTCTAAAACGCTGTATTGTTTAAGTTGCCATTAATACTATTAATGTGGCAATGATTAAAACTCACCAACCATCCCTCAATCCTCAAAAGACAAAAAGGAAAAAAAAGAAAAAAAGAACTTAGACTAGTTCTGTGAAAATTGCAATGACACAAAATAATAAGCACTCACGTAAAGCCAATATTGAAGGAAATTGATGTCAAATATAAGTTTAATTCGGCTTAAATGGCAGATAAAGAACTCTCACAAAATTTTAACTAGGCTGAGTTGTACTTTTGCCTTCAACATATTAGGACGTAACACTTTGTCTGGATTTTAATTTTTATACAACATTTCTAAGCTCAAACTTTATATATTACTGGTACTGTGCGACCCAAGTCCTACGGTATAATTTCTCTTTGGGAATAATGATATATCGTTGTTGTTGATCCGTTGTACAATAATATGGCTAATTACTCTCAACATAATTTTCGATATCAACATAAAATTATTTAGTCAACTTCAAATATATTCTGAGACTGATTATAATAATTATGAAATTTAGAAAAAAAAAATTATAATTAAATTTAAAATTTGAAAACAAATGTTACGGGACTCATAGTTGAGATCAACAGTGGGAATTTATCTTTCAGCTGCATACAATAAAATTTGTTATGTAAAACCAAAAAATTACACCTGTTTAGTACAATTACCGTATTGCAAATTAAAGTCCGTGGCCTTGTATTGGTAGGCCCAGTAGGGATATTTTTCTAAATCTTAGTGGAAATATTTAAGCTTCTCTCATTTCCTATCTTTCATTCTCTCTAATCTCTTAGTCGCCTTCCTCTGCTTCAATTACCCGATTCCTTAAAAATAATAAATCATTGGGCTCATAATACCGGCCAAAATACGTAAACTTAATTATTATATCTAGTTAGGGCCTCATATATTTAATCCCGCTAACAACAATAACTGTTGGCAACTCAAACTAGCCGCTCAAACATACTTAAACTAATTATTATATAGCGTTTAGGCGTCATATATTTTAATCAGAGATTCTAGAGGTGCACTCAGCAAATCTTGTTGCTGGTAATCTCTCAGCATATGCTTATAACTCAATTGTGATGATCTCGCCCATCGCTAGCCGACATTAACTCATTGGTAAATACTACCACCCAAAAACGTAAATTACATATTATAACTAGCGTTTAGCGCCTCATATATTTAATGCATAATCTTTCGACACGTTGATATGGACTATTGAGGCGGTTACATCTTTTTATTTTTTTTTTTTACTATCTGGTTGCAAATATTTGTGTGAAAATATACTTTATTCCTTCTCGCCAAACCATACACTAATCATAATGCAAATTTTGCTTTTTCAAGCTTAATTCGCCTTACATATTTTAATACTCAAAGTTAGAAAATGAGGATACAATGTTCCCCCTTTTTTTTTCTTTTGAGAAATTTATTTTTTAAGTCGGCAAATACAAAATTTAAGCACGAAAGATATAAAAAATGCATCTAAATTGGCGGAACGAATTAAAATTTACTTATTTTTTCTTTCCATTATCTTTAATATATTCCTCCTTTTTCTCAATCTTCTGGAGCAATATCCACTACCCCACCAAATTAAGTTACCCTGTAGAAGGTTTCCATAGCTTAGACTAAGGCCTAGTTAATAGCATTCTCACATAATCATGACATCTGAACTCCAATCCGCTATAAATAAAATAAAATAATACACATGATTGTATTTTAAATATAATTCTTTGGCAATATTTTCAATCCTCTTATATTTGTAAAGCATACAGCTTTGAAATATTGTATAGAAACTCTTCAACAGAGTTATATCAAGCTTAATTTGACGAAGAGAAAGATTATATAATATATATAAGCTTAAGGAGCAAATAGTCACTCTTAAAATACATATAAATATTGTAATCATTAGATTTGAAGGCTTTTGCCCCAGAGAAAGCTTCTTTCCTATATATTGTGTCTAAACAAAGTCGACAATATTGGAAGCCTGATTTCTTTTAATACAATCCGCTTAGATTCGGTAAAACTTGTTCTGATATTATAGTAACCCAAGATCTAAAAAAACAAAATATAATATAAAAAAAAATATTGGAGAGGATAGAAAAAATAACTAATTAATACTTTATTATAGAAAATATTTAATTTACTTGCAGCATGCACGCCATATCTACTGTACTTATTCATCTAATAACGTCATACTTAACTATACATACTCTTCAGCCAATAATAGATGATAAACTCTATACTTTTATTTAGATATCTAATCTCTATTTATTGTATAATTTTGATATACTTAGCGAATCTCCTAAACTAAATTTAAATTAAGTTTGGATTATTATTCCAGCAGGGAGCCAGATACCAGCAGCCTCATTTGTCGAGGACCAAACTAAATTGGTAATAAATATTGAGCCCCCTAAACTTTGCATTGACATTTTCTTATTTTAAACTTGAGTGACATGTTTATAATATACAAATCGGAGAGTGTTCATAATTGTCGGTGATTTCAACAAAATTTAATAAGTAGCTAATATCTTAATAAAATTATATAAATTAAATTGATTTTTAATTTTAATTATATTAATTTAATAATAGAATTATAGAATTATTTAAGAAAATTAGAGTTAAGTAAATATCATAAAACAAATAATAATAATCAATATTTAAGTAAAGTGGCCAAACCTGATCTCAAAAAGAGGGTGAAAGAGAGAGAAGAGAGGTGTTCAAAAAATTTGGTGTTCCTTTTTTCGTACATAGAAATTTAAACACGCAATTGCAAACCTTTTTTTAAAGTCATGGTGAGAGGTAAAGCATGAGTAGCTTGTACCATAGTTCTTTTGGTGCTTATTGCCACACTTTTAGAGAATCAATTTGATTTGAATACAGGTTTAGTGGTATAGCCATTATTTAGTTCCTCACCTACTTGTGGAGGTTAAGTTTTGTCCCTTTTAACTTTTAAAATGCTCGCAATCTTTAGCCAACAGGCACTGTCTGCGCAACTGCATGCTTGATCATAAAACTAAGTGGTACAAAGAAGATACAAAATTTATTAGATTTCCCAAATCATGTAAGTATCTACATTTAGCAATTTAGAAGTTCCAAGCACTCCTAACCATCAAATAGAATTCAAAACCTACATTGAAACTCTAAGTCCAGCTTAGAATATAATGATATAATAATTCTATCCTACATTGGAGCCGTACTGCTCATCTACCAAATATTATAAGCTTACTTCTTATACATTTTTTTTTTAAAAAAAATACTCACAAAAATATTCATCATTCCAACAGGATCTTTAATGTTGGTCTAAATGTCGCGTAACGTACGGATATGTAAGTAAAAGCGATTAATAGTCCTGCAAAGATGAATATCAACTGGCTATACATATGAAGCATTCAAGAAGTCTTTCTGCACCAGCTTCAGTAATTGAAATTTTGTATTTACAGTTTACGCGAATAGTTTTTCTTCATTTCAGAATCTCAACCGCAAGTATATACACCAGATGGATGGATGGATGATGGATTTACTCATCACCAGGGAGCCAACAACGCATCTCGCATTTGTCTCACTGAGATCCGACCTGTCAAGCTTAATGACCATGTAACACAACGTGAAGCAACGGCACCGTGAGGAAGAGAAGTCAATCTCGCAGAGGCTCACGCCAACCCATAATGACATCGCCACCGGACACCAAGCCACCACCCCGTGCCTGTTCTTCGCGCAGAGCCAGCTGGCGAAACGAATCATAGAGTAAGAAGAACACCGCCGCGGCCCGAGAATACCACGCGTCACATACCCCTAATCTTATACCAGTAGTCCAACCGGTTATCTAACAAGCGTGATTCGCATATCGTGAGAGCGGCTCGGCATCCGATGGTTCGCAACGAAGAAGAGTGTAAAAGAAGGCGAATATCAACAACTCACCAAAATGACGTCTCTCATAGTTAGTGCTTCTCCGAGAATCATACTCTGTATACCCACGAGTAGTCATATTTCTTCTTGTTTTCCGATAGGCGCGTTGATTGCGGCTCGCAGTTCCGATCCATCTGTAATTCCTTTTGCATGCAAATCGGGCCTCTCTGTTTGCATCGGGGAATTGGAGTGTCAATTGGTATTGCCAGAGCCTTGAGGTCTCATCAGAGCAAAACCTACATTAAATCCGCAGTTTTAAGATCAAACAAAAGGCAAATAGATGTCGACGAAAAAAAATGGAGAAAAAAAAACAAAAAGCATAATATTGAGATGAATTTCTCTAATAACAGATCTAAAGTGCCTCCTAAAAATCTCACTTAATGTTTGATGAAAGGACAGCTCATGAAACACACAAAAGAATCATTTTGTAAGGACAGCCTATATGCGTCTAAAAGATTGCGTCATCAATGTGTAATTCATTCTCAAATGTGCATATAAATTAACTAAATGTTCAGCGAATTGAATTTACATTCAATGCAAGTTTTATAGAATTTCTTGGCTAGTTATAGAATTGCATGTCCAGATTTGCACAGGCTATATTAAGTGTTACAGTTATTATTTTCCCGAATCAGAGGCCTGAACCTACTTATTTCAACATATATTCATGACTTGATTCATTAAGAATATAGAAGTTTCATGCAGAGTAAAAATTACACATGTATATGAAAACAGTTACAGTCTTTTACATTGTAGAAATAACAATATCATGATAATAAACCATCTTAAGTAACAAATAAATTAAAAATAGACAATTATTGTACTCAATAAACTAAATATGAAAAATGCAATGGCTGGTGAACCTCGTATACAGAGTTGATGCTTCTTAAAACACCTCAGTCAGCTTGCAACGTCCGCCCCCAAACACCAACATCTTGGATGATACTGCAAAATAACATGATGACAACACAACAGATAAGCCCTCCGTCGTCCATACTCACTTAACAAAAATATTTGGCAGTGAAATCTGTGCAAATATAAAAGAACAGCACAACAATATGAGTCGGCCGTCTGACCCAAACGTGATGTTAAAGAAAATCATCCTGGTCGCATCATCGACTCATCCTAAAAATCCACATCCTTACAATTATAGTCCATTTGCAGAATTTCTTTATACTACAATATTTAATTTAAACTGCCGCCAAGGAAACAATGAAATTATTTATATAAAAAGAACATCATGTTTTCGTGCTTCCAACTTCTACTCAACGCCGGCAAATGCATCAAAAGAAATTCAACATCTTTCATAAACATACAACAAGTTTCTCCCTCCTTTCTACTTACTTCAAACAAATATTAGGTACTGCTTTTTTACTGTGCCTCTTTTGAGCGGCTTGGCATACAAATCATTACATCTCAGCGGGCACAATTTTTCTACAAAACATTTGTTATTTACTTCCAAAACAGACATCCCATTTTCCCTGCATACTACACATTTCCGTGCTGGTTCTGTCTCTCATAATACAATTCCTCCTCACTTTAACTCTTGCTTCTGTTATGGCTAATAAAGCAAATTTAATACTTAGAGGCTGCTTGGGTTGTGGACGACAAAATTCAAAGTGTCGTACGTAAATATACCATGCGCGAACTAGTCAACGTCACATGAACCACATGTCGTGCAGACATGTTATACGCTCGTCCAAATTAGGCAAGGTACAAAACATGCACACAAAGTCATGCTGGCGGCAGCAGCACCACCACGCCACTGGTAGTAGTAATCTTCGTGGTGACAACAATTTTTACTAAACAAAATAAAAGCTTAGATATAATATATCCCAGTCAAACTGTTACTTCAAGAACAAGCCCGTTAAGCTATTTGGTTGCGGGAATTCCCAAAATAAGGGAATATCCTCCAATTGCACACAAACTAAATAAAAAAATTTTGTGCAACTTACTCATGTCAAATCAAGTTATTTTCCACGCACCCACCACGTCTCAATCAGAGTTGTTCTTTGTAAACCTAGAACAATCAAAGCCTTTTGAGCTGTTTTCCCATATTTGCAAGAAACCAAAGGGAAAGAACCACTTTCTCCACTCCTCTCCCCCAACGTGCTCTCCTCCAACCCTCAACGCTATTCCTTGCCTCTCCTTCTTCCCTTCTTTTCTCGACCTTTCTCCAAGATCCGCTCTTTCCTTTGCCACTTCACTATCACGCCCCTCACTTAATCGCTCCTGCTTCAGTCTTCCTCTCTCCCTCTCCAAATCCCAAACCCACTTGGTTAACCTATAGAAGTCGCAAAACCCTGCTCCATCATCTCTAATCACCACTATTCTTGCTACCCTTTCTCCTCCACTCGACCTCCACGTCGCAGTTAGCTTGTAGACCAACAATGAGCAGGCAGTATAGTCATGATTCAAGCATGATTGTCACTTCCACATTTTCTTATTCTTCGGAAATTTGAATGGGATCTTAAACTCAAGGAATGGTGAAGCCCTTCCTAAATAGTCACATATCCCTTCTCACCGACCATATGCTTACTGATGGAGGAGCTAGTGGAAATCTAATATTGTAGGATCAAGAGATTACAAAAAAGACATATTTTGGTATTCTAAGATTGAAATTTAACATTGTTCTTTTCACCCAAAACTATCAAAAGATGAGAATCTTTATCGAATTAAAAATTGCCCGAAGTGATCAGACGAAAGCAGAAAAAGAGTGGATATTGAAACCCCTTGGTTGTACAACTTTCGATACAAAATACGAGTTGGGTTACTCAGCGACCTCAAGATGGACAAAGCAAATTCTCATGAGCTGAAATGTGGCAAAAGGAGGAAAACCATGGACCGATCCCCATGTCTCCACCCCCTCGTAGGAACTTTACGAGATCTCAAGGAAAATCCCAATTTGGATTCAAACTTGACGGTTAGTGTGACTTTATCCCATCGCAACTGTTGTATTCTAAAGAATTTAACAGTGAATTTTAAGAGTGTTCTTTTCATCCAAACACTATCATAAATATTATCTAAGAATAGACAAAATGCATCCAAACCATATGTTCCAAAAACCTATCCGCAATATTTACGTTCGCACATAAACCACACCTCCATATGTAATATGTGCCCACAATATACGGTCATGGCCACATATGTACTCCATACTGCTGCTTGCATATGCAATAAATTGATTTTTTAAGGTGGATGTGAAAATGTAAGTTTGAATAAAATTGTTTAAATATAATATACACACACATGGCGATTTTCAAACAAGTTTAATTAATACATAATACATATAAATGGCAATTATATTATAATGATGATATGACATTAAAATTTTAGATCAAAGTTATTGATCTTGTTTTATATGGTATAAAGAATTTTCTATCAAAATTTCATGCGATTTGGACATTTCTACACCGTTAAACTTGCAACCGGCTCACCACGGCCATTAAAATTATTGATTTTGAGCTCCTTCGATCACTAGGCAAATGATATCGAAAAATCACAAAATTTATTTTTTAAGTACTTCAAATACTCTAGATCAAGTCTAACGGAGCCGATCGTCGATTCGAAAGTCCGAACATCGAAAACGACTTGGAAGCACGGAGGCCTCCGTGCTTCGATAAGCATACCAGCCCACTCTATATATATATATATATATATATATATATATAGTAAGTCTCCCGTACTTTCGAAAGTATGGAGGCTTTCGTACTTGTAAGTTGTTTTCGATGATAGGAAATCCAATTCGACAATCGGCTTCGTTAAGTATAATCTACCCTATTAGAATTATTTAGAAACCAAATTTTATAATTTTTTGACATTATTTACCAAGCGATCAAAAGGTCTCAAAAATGACTATTTTAACGGTCGATGTGGCACGTTTTTAAGTTCAACGGTGTAGAAGTATTCAAATTAGATAAAAATTTAATTGAAAATTCTACTTAACATCAATAGTAAGACCAATACTTCCGATTTGATATTTGAGTCATTTATCACTATTTTTTATGAAATTTTTATTTTCAGCCGTTCATTTTGAGGCTACTCATTTACTAGACAAATAAAGTCAAAAAAATTATGAAATTTGGTTTCTAAGTAATTCTAATAACGTAGATCATGTCTAACGGAACCGATCGCCGAATCGGATGTCTTATTATTAAAAACAACTTACAAGTACGGAGGCTTCCGTACTTTCGAAAGCATAGGAGCCTAGCTATATATATATATATATATATATAATTTATTTTTATTTATTTATTTAACATATAAAATATTAAATAATTTTTATTCATTAAATCGTCATCATCCAACAGTATGGATTTTTAAAATCTAACGAGTTTGGGTCCGGATTCGAGTTTTGTGCTTTTGGTTGGAGACGGATATGGATATGAATTTTTAAAACTCTAATTTAAGTTGGAATTTTTGAAAATTTAACCCAAACCTAATCCACAGACGTCCCTACTCATCATCCGTCACTCACACGCAGCATTCAAATCTTAGAATAGTACGGACGACCGGCTGCCTCACAGGTTTCCCATATAATATTGTCTAATATACTAACTAAATAAATATTTTTTTGTACTTTATCGATGGAAGTTAATTGATTTAGAATATCCTCTCCAAAGCAAGAGGATATAACTCAGATTCCTAAAGTGGTGTGGCCAACAGACTGAAAAAAAAACTTCAGTTGGAAGCTCCCGAACAACGACTTGTTGAGGAGTCCCAATCTACTGTCATACATCAATTTTGGCTCTATCTAACGACTATAAACCTTTCTTTTAGAGTTTGAAACTCTTTTTGAGTTTTAATATTAAAAATATCCAATATATTTTTGGATAAGTGTAAAATTAATAGGTGACAATAGATGAAGAGTTTCATAACAAGGCGTAAGACTGCTCCTCTGAAGTTTTATTTAGGCATATAATCGTACCATATATTTTTCGTGATTATATATCTTATTAGTATGTTATTTTCTTCTTTTTGTTATTAGTTTAGTATTTGAATATTTATCTTATATTATTAGGATTGTTTTATCATTTTAATTCCCACTTAAATAACAATCAAATTTTAAGCATTTCCGGAAATTTCACTTCCCATATATAATCTTGTTTGAAATACTAGAAAAAAATATGGTGGATTGGGCATTCGAAATCTAAGATCTATGAATTCTGCTTTACTCATGAAGAATTTGTGAAATTTCTACTATTTTCAGGACCTGCCTTGGGTCAAACTGCTAATGCTGAGGCCTCCTTCACACAGCGTTCGTATACCTTACAATGGTTGCAGCCCGATTTGGAAAGGCTTTCTCAGCACCGCTGCACCCTTCCTCTCTTCAGTATCATTTTTCCTCAGTAATGGTAAGGCGACGTCCTTTCGGAATGCTAGATGGAATGGAGATTTCGCCCTGCGGACCTGTTTTCCCAACTTGTATGCCATTTCAAGCTGTAGGCACCTCCGTCGACAACTGGCTCCGCCGATTCGTGGAATGTGCCAACCCGGGCTTTGATCCTTCTCTATGCCATCATGAACATCAAGCTGAACTACCACATTTTCAAGCACTGATCCAGAGCACCACACTGTCGGTATCGGACAACTCGACCATCTGGCGCTGGAGTTCTAACGGTATGTTCTCAGTACAGTGCGCAAAAGATTTTCTTATTTTCGGGGGTAGAATCACTCACATGTGGAAGTTAAAGATCCCCCTGAGAGTAAAGGTGTTCTTGTGGTTAGCTGTTAGGAACAGAATTTTAACATCGGATAATCTTGCTAGGAAGGGCTGGTACGGCCCGTCGATATGTGCATTATGCTCAAGCAATGATGAGACGGTGGATCATATCCTATTTTCCTGCACCTATGCGAGAACTGTATGGAATCGGATCCTTCGAGGTACCTCAAACTCTCAGTGATTGATGATGACCAACCTTTCAGGTGACTTAGCTACTCGGTGGAATCGATCTAGACGTTCATTCAGGGGGCAGCAAACAATTTTCTTCAATCTCTATTTTGCAGCAGCTTGCTGGGAACTGTGGAAGCAGCGAAACATGAGAATTTTCAGTGCTGGGGTGAAACGAAGTGATGAACTGGGAGAAGGGATCCTCTGCACGGTGAAGCTCTGGACTTCGGTGCTCAGGAGCTGATGACAACTTCCACACACTGTGTCTTTCTCTTATGCTTTCCTTTTCCGTTTTTCCTTTTCATGTGTGTTTCTTGTTTCAAGTGTGTTTCCTGTTTCTTTTCTTCGCATTTTTAGGTGCTGATCTGTTTACCTCAAGTCAATTTGTAGGGGTTCTGGTTCCGCCCTAGCGGCGATTGTTTTTGTTTCGTTCGCTTTGTTGTTACCCAAATAGGGTTTATCCCTGTTTACTCAAAAAAAAAATACTAGAAAATAGTGTTTTAAAGGTATATGTCCAAATTATTTTCAGTGAAACCATTTACTTGGAATAGTATGGCATTCATTATGAACGGAGATCAAATTATTGTTCTCTAAGTCATAATAATAATAATAATAATAATAATGTGGACAAATATATTGGCGTTTTGTTTCTGTCAATGTTTTGTTTCTTGCTTTGTTTCTTTCTTATTCTCTTCTCCTAACAACGCTGTATTGTTTAATTCCATTAATACTATTAATGTGGCAATGATTAAAACTCACCATCCTCCAATCCTCAAAAGAAAAGGAAAAAAAAAAAAAAAAAGGAACTTAGACTAGTTCTGTTGAAAATTTGCAATGACACAAAATAGATAAAGCACTACGTAGCCAATTATTAAAAGGAAATTGATGCAAATAAAGTTTTATTCGGTATAATGCAGAGAAAGAACTCTCAAAATTTTAACTAGGCTAAGTTGTACTTTTGGCCTTCAAAATATAAGGGACGTAACACTTTGGTCTTAGATTTTAATTTGTTATAATTTCTAGCTCAAACTTTATATATTACTGCGACCAAGTCCTACGGTATAATTCTCTTTGGCTGAATAATGATATATCGTTGTTGTTGATGTGACAATAATATGGCTAATTACTCTCACATTATTTTCATATCAACATAATTATTTAGTCAACTAAATATTATTCTGAGACTTGATTATAATAATCTATGAAATTTAGAAAAAAAATTTATAATAAATTAAAATTTGAAAATCAAATGTTACGGGACTCATAGTTTGAGGATCAACAGTGCAATTTAGTCTTTCAGCTGCATACAATAAATTTGTTATGTAAAAACAAAAATTACACTGTTTAGTACCAATTCCCTATTGCAAATTAAAGTCGGTGGCCTTGTATTGGTAGGCTCTAGTAGGGATATTTTTTAAGATCTTAGGGAGATATTTTAAGCCTTCTCTCAATTTCCTATCTTTCATTCTCTCTAATCTTCTCTAGTCCCTTCCCTTCTTCAATGACCCGATCCGTTAAAAATAATAACTCATTGGGCTCAAACTACCGGCCCAAAATACTTAAACTTAATTATTATACTAGTGTTTAGGCCTCATATATTTTAATCCCGCTAACAACAATAACTCGTTGGGCTCAAACTACCGGCTCAAAATACTTAAACCTAATTATTATATTAGCGTTTAGGCCTCATATATTTTAATCAGAATTCTAGAGGTGACTCTCACAAAATCTGTTGCTGTAGCTCTCACATATGGCTTTAAAACCAATTGTAATGATCCGACCCGCTAGCAACATTAACTCATTGGGCCCAAACTACCAGCCCAAAATACGTAAATTCAATTATTATACTAGCGTTTAGGCCTCATATATTTTAATCATAATCATTTTCCCACGTGATATGGGACTATTGAGGCGTTACATCTCTTTTATTTTTTTTTTTTTACTACTGTTGAAAATATTTGTGTGAAAATATACTTTATTTCCTTCTCCAAAACCATACAATATCATAATCAATGTTTGCTTTTCAACTAATTGCCTACATATTTTAATCTCAAAAGTTAAAAATGAAGGCTACAATGTCCCCCTTTTTTTTTCTTTTTGAGAAATTATTTTTTTAAGTCGGCAAAGTACAAAATTTTAAGCCACGAAATGATAAAATAAAAATGCACTAAATTGGCGGAGACGAATTAAAATTTACTTATTTTTCTTTCATTATCTTTAATAGTATTCCCTCCTTTTTCTACAATCTTGTGGATGCAAATCCACACCAACCAAATTAAGTTTACCCTGTAGAATGGTTCCATAGCTTAGACTAAGGGCTAGTTATAGATTTCTCACATTAATCATGACATATGAATCTCCATCCCCTATAAAATAAAATAAAATAATACACATGATTGTATTTTTAAATATATTCTTTGGCAATTTTTCAATCCTCTTATATTTGTAAACATACACTTTGAAATATTGTATAGAAACTTTCAACAAGTTATATCAAGCTTAATTTGGACGAAAGAGAAAGATTATATTAAAATATAAGCTCTAAGGTAAGCAAATAGTGCACTCTTTAAAATAACTATAAAATATTGTAATCATGATTTTGAAGCTTTTGCCCCAGAAAAGCTTCTTTCCTATATATCTGCTGTCTAAAAGTCATATTGGAAGCCTGATTTTTTTTAATATCAATCGTTAGAATTGGTACTTGTTCTGATATTATATAACCCAAGATCTAAAAGAAAACAAAATATAATATAAAAAAAAATATTGGAGGAGGAAGAAAATAACTAAATTAATACTTTATTAATAAAAAATATTTAATTACTTGCCATGCAGCCATATCTACTGTGACTTATTCATCTAATTAACTCATACTTAACTATACATAGCTCTCAAGCCATAACAGATGATAAATCTAACTTTTATTTTAGATATTATAAATCCTATTTAATGTATAATTTGGATATACTTTAGCGAACTCTAACTAAATTTTAAATTAAGTTTGGATTATTACTTCCAGCAAGCCAGAACCAGCCAGCCTCATCTGTCGAGGAAAAACTTAAATGGTAAAAATATATGGAGCCCCCTAAACTTTTTGCATTGACATTTTCTTATTTTAACTGAGTGACATGTTTATAAATAAAATCGGGAGTTGTATCAAATTGTCGGTGATTTCAACAAATTTAATAATAGCTAATATCTAATAAAATTATTAAATTAAATTGATTTTTTAATATTTTAATTTATTATTAATTTAACTAACTAGAATTACTAGAATTATTTAAAAGAAAAATTAGAGTTAAGTAAGTATCATAAAAAAATAATAATAATAATATTTAAGTAAACGTGGCCAAACCTGATCTCAAAAAAGAGGGGTGAAAGAGAGAGAAGAGAGGTGTTCAAAAAATGTTGGTGTTCCTTTGTTTCGTACATAGAATTTAACACGCAATGCAAACCTTTTTTTTAAAGTATAGTGTGAGAGGTAAAGATGAGTAGCTGTACATAGTTTTCTTTTGTGCTTTTATTGGCCACACTTTTTAGAGAAGCAGATTTGATTTGAATACAGGGTTAGTTATACCATTAGTTTAGTTCCTCACCTATTGGTGGAGGTTTAGTTTTTGGTCCCTTTTAACTTTTAAAATGCTCCAATCTTTAGGCCAACAGGCACTTCTGCTAACCTGCATGCTTGATCAGAAAACAAGTGAGACAAAGAAGATAAAAATTTATTAAGATTTCCCAAATGCATGGTAAGTGATTCTACATTTTAGCAATTTAGAAGTTCCAAGCACTCCTAACACATCAAATAGAAGTTTCAAAACCTACATGAAACTCTAAGCCAGCTTAGAATATAATGATATAATAATTTATCCTACATTGGACCGTACTGCTCATCTACCAAATATTATAAGCTTCTTCTTGAGTACATTTTTTTTTAAAAAAAAAGTACTCACAAAAATATTCATGCATCCAAACAGGATCTTTAATGTTGGTCTAAATGTCCCGTAACGTACGGAGTATGTAAGTAAAAGCTGATAAGAGTCCTTGCAAAGATGAATATCAACTGGCTATACATATGAAGCCATCAAGAAGTCTTTCTGCACCAGCTTTCAGTAATTGGAAATTTTGTATTTACAGTTTACGAAATAGTTTGTTCTTCATTTCAGAATCCAACTCGCAAGTATATACACCAGATGGATGGATGGATGGATGGATTTATCATCACCAGGGAGCCAACAACGCACTCGCATTTGTCTCACTTGAGATCGACCTGAAGCTTAATGGACATGTACAACAACGTAAGCACGGCACCGTGAGGAAGAGGAGCAAATCTCGCGAGGCTCACCCCAACCCACATCGCCACCACCACCAAAGCCACCATCCCGCTGCTGTTCTTCCCGCAGAGCCAGCTGGCGAAACGAATGCATAGAGTAAGAAGAACACCGCCCCGGCCCCCGAGAATCCACGCGATCACATACCCTATCTTATACCCAGTATCCAACCGGTTATCTAACAAAGCGGTGATTCCGCATATCGTGAGAGCGGCCCGGCATCCGATGGTCTGCACGAAGAAGAGTGTAAAGAAGGCGAATATCAACACATCACCAAAATGACGTCTCTCATAGGTTGAGGCTTCTCGAGAATAGTATCTCTGGTAGTACCACGAGTAGTCATATTTCTTTTGTTTCCGATAGCGCGTTTTGCGCCGCAGTTCCGACCATCTGTAATTCCTTCTTGCATCCAAATCGGGCCTCTCTGTTTGTCGAGGGAATTGGAGTGTCATATTGTATTCAGCCCTTGAGGTCTCATCAGAGAGAACCTACATTAAAATCCGCAGTTTAGATCAACAAAAGGCAAATAATGTTCTAGAAAAAAAAATGGAGAAAAAAAAACAAAAAGCAAATATTGAGATGAATTCTCTAATAAAGGATCTAAAGTGCCTCCTAAAAATCTCACTTTAATGTTTTGATGAAAGGAGCAGCTTCATGAAAACACACAAAAAGAATCATTTTGTAAGGACAGGCCTAGTATCGTCTAAAAGATTGCGTCAGCAAATTTGTAATTCTTCTCAAATTTGCATATAAATTAACTAAATTGTTCAGGAATTGAATTTCATTCAAGCAAAGTATTTTATAGAATTTCTTGGCTAGTTAAGAATTGGCAATCCAGTTTGCACAGGCTATATAGTGTTCACAGTTATTATTTTCCGAATCAGAGGCCTGAACCTACTTAGTTTCAACATATATTGCATGACTTGAGTTCATATTAAGAATAAGAAGTTCATGCAGAGTAAAAATCACATGTATATGAAAACAGTTTACAGTTCTTTACATTTAGTAGAAAATAACAATATCATGATAATAAACCATTTAAGTAACAAATAAATTAAAAATAGACAATTATGGTACTCATAAACTAATATGAAAAATGCAATGGCAGGGATAAGAACCTCGTATGCAGAGTTGATGCTTTTAAACACCTCAGCAGCTTGCAAGTCCCCACAAACATCTGGATGATACTGCAAAAGAACATGATGACAACACTAACAGAGTAAGCCCTCAGTCGTTCCATATCTCACTTTACAAGAAAATTTTGCATGAAATCTGGCAAAATAAAAGAACAGCAGCAACAAATGAGTGCCGTCTGACCACGTGATGTTAAAGAAATCATCTCGCGGCATCATCGACCATCTAAAAATCCACATCCTTTACAATTATAGTCCATTGCAGAATTTCTTTATACCAAATATTTATTTAAAACTTGCGAAAGGAAACAATGAAATTATTATAAAAAGAGAAGCATCATGTTATCTGCTTTCAACTTCTACTCAAGCTGCCAAAGCATCAACAGAATATTCAAATCTTTCATAAACAATCAAACAAGTTTCTCCTCCTTTCTCTTACATTTCAAACAAATATTAGGACCTCTATTTTACTGTGCCTCTTTTGACTGGCTTGGCATACAAATCATACCATCTCAGGCGGGCACTATCTTTTCTACAAACTATTTGTTATTTACTTCCAAACAGACATCCCATTTTCCCTGCATACTACACATTTCGTGCTGGCTTCTGTCCTCAATAATACAAATTCTCCTCACTTTAACTCTTGCTTCTGTTATGGCTAATACAAATTTAATACTTAGAGCTGCTTGGGTGTGTGGACCAAAATTTCAAGTGTCGTACTAAATAACCATGCCGCCAACTAGTCAACGTCAACATGGAACACATGTCGTGCAGACAGGTTATACGCTCGTCATTAGCAAGGTACAACATGGCACAAAGTCATGCTGGCAGGCAGCATGCACCACCACGCCACTGGTAGTAGTAATCTTGTGGTGACACAATTTTGTACCTAAACAAAATAAAAAGCTTAGATATAATCTATCTCAGTCAAACTGGGTTATTCAAGAACAACCCGTTAAGGCACTATTTGGTTGGGGATATTCCCAAAATAAGGGGAATATCCTCCAATTTGCACACAAACTAAATAAAAAAATTTTGGCAACTTACTCATGTCAAATCAAGTTATTTAAGAACAACACGTTAATAGAGTTGTTCTTTGTAAACCCTAGAACAACTCAAAAGCCTTTTGAGCTGTTTTCCATATTTGCAAGAACAAAAAAGGGAAAGAACCACTTTCTTCCACTCCTCTCCCCACCAACTGCTCTCCTCCAACCCCCAACCATTTCTCTTGGCCTCTCCTTCTTCCTTCTTTTTTCTCCCTTTTCTCCAGATCCCTCTTTCCTTTGCCACTTCACTATCACCGCTGCCTCCTCTAATCTCTCCTCTCAGCTCCTTCCTCTCTCCCTCTCCCCAACCCAAACCCACTTGGTTAAAACCCTTGAAGTCCAAAACCCTCTCCATCATCTCTATTCACCACTACTTCTGCCACCCTTTCTCCCTCCACTCCGACCTCCACCGTCGCATTAGGCTTTAGACCAACAATGAGCAGCAGTAAGTCAATGATTCAAGCATGATTGTCACTTCCACATTTTCCTTTTCTTCGAAATTTGATGGGATGCTTAACTCAAGGAAGTGGGTGAAGCCCTTCCTAAAGTAAGCACAAGCCTCTTCTCCCGACCATGCTTGACTGAGGAGGAGCTAGTTGGGAAATCAATATTGTAGGAAAGAGAGTACAAAAAAAGGACATATTTGGTATTCTAAGAAATTTTAACATTGTTCTTTTCATCCAAACACTATCAAAAGGATGAGAATCTTTTCGAATTCAAAAATCCCAAGTGATCAGAGAAAGCAGAAAAAGAGCGATTTGAACCCCCTTGGTTGTACAACTTTCGATAGCAAATACGAGTTGGGTTTACTAGCGACCTCAAGAGGGACAAAGCAAATCTCGCATGAGCGAAATGTGGCAAAAGGAAGGAAAATCCATGGACCGACCCCATCGTCTCCACCCCGTAGGAACTACGAGATCTCAAGGAAAATCCCAAATTGGATCCAAACTTGACGGGTTAGTGTGAGCTTATCCATGCATGTTGGTATTCTAAAGAATTTTAACAGTGAATTTTAAGAGTGTTCTTTTCATCCAAACACTATCAAAAATATTATCTAAGAATAGACAAAATGCATCCAAACCAATGTTCCAAAAACCTATCCGCATATACGGTTCGAACATAAACCACACCTCATATGTAATATGTGCCACAATATACGGTCAGGCCACATATGTAGCCCATATGCTGCTGCATATGCAATAAAGTTGTTTTTTTAAGGTGGGATTGAAATGTAGTGTTGAATAAAATTGTTTAATATATATACACACACATGGCGATTTTCAAACAAGTTTAATTAATAATAATACATATAAATGCAATTATTATATATATATATATATATATATATATATATATAGAGAGAGAGAGAGAGAGAGAGAGAGAGAGAGAGAGAGAGAGAACTAGGCTAATATACTATCGGTAACACGAAGGCCTCCGTGCTACCAAGTTCTTTTCAATGATGCAGCTTCCAAATCGACGATCGGCTCCGTTAGACTTAATCTACACTATTAAAAGTATTTGGAAACTAAATTTCATAATTTTTCGACATCATTTGGCTAGCGATCAATAGGTCTCAAAATTGACAATTTTAATGGTAGATTTGATGTGTTTGTAAATTTAACGGTGTAAAACAATCCAAATATGATGAAATTTTTATAGAAAATTCTTTTCACTGTTTAGAGTAAGATCNGAAGTGGCTCAAAATCAACGGCTGAAAATAAAAATCTTACAAAATATGATGATATGACATTAAAATTTTAGATCAAAGTTATTGATCTTGTTTTATATGGTATAAAGAATTTTCTATCAAAATTTCATGTGATTTGGATATTTCTACACCGTTAAACTTGCAAACGGCTCACCACGACCATTAAAGTTATTAATTTGAGCCCCTTCGATTACTAGGCAAATGATATCGAAAAATTACAAAATTTATTTTCTAGGTACTTCAAATACTCTAGATTAAGTCTAACGGGCCGATCGTCGATTTGAAAGTCCGAACATCGAAAACGACCTGGAAGCATGGAGGGCTCCGTGCTTCCAGAAGCATCCCAGCCCACTTTATATATATATATATATATATATATAGAGTCCGGCTACTATACTATTATGAGTACGATCGCTCTCGTATTCATAAGTTGTTTTCGATGACAGAGCTTCCGAATCGACGATCCACACCGTTAAACGTTATCTAGAGTATTTGAAACATCTAGAAATCAAATTTCATAATTTTTCGACATCATTTACCTTACGATCAAAAGCTCACAAAATTGACAATTTTTAACGGCCGGTATGGAATACTTATTAGTTTAACGGTGCAAAATAATCCGAATAGGTTGAATTTTTGATAGAAAATTCTATTCACTACCTAGATAATGATCAATAACTTCGATCTTAAATTGAAGGATCCGATTATCCATTTTTAAGACATCGTTCGATTTTGATCGTTCATTTTATGCCCGCTTGATGGACTTTATTATGATTTCGTAAAATTATGAAATTTGATTTCTAGATGTTTCAAATACTCTAGATAACGCTTAACGGTGTGGATCGTCGATTCGGAAGCTCTATCATCGAAAACAACTTATGAGTACGAAGGGCCCAATACTCATAATAGTATAGCAGCCCTACTCATATATATATATATATATATATATATATATTAGAAGTATAGCAGTCCTTGTGCTCCTAACTTACTAACCATCCATCAATTTTGATTGGTGATTAAAGTGAGAGAGAAAAGAGAAATTGAGGAGAAATTGGGTGTCTCAATTTCTTTTTTTTTGAATTTTATTTCAATTTTTCTTCTCTCACTCATCCTAACCATCCATCAAAATTGATGAATAATTAGAAAGTTAAGAACACAAAGGCTGTTGTGCTCCTAATAGTACAGTAGCCCTATATACATAGAGAGAGAGAGAGAGAGAGAAAGAGTTGAGCTAGAATACTATTAATAGTATTTGGGTTCTTTTCCTATCAATTTTTTAGCCGTTAGATCTACACTTTAATCAATTACATTCTTTAGATCATACTATTTAACCAACCATCCACTCAACCCTAGGAGAACCACCACTAAACCTTAGGGGACCACTATCATCCCAACCCAACAAATTTTCATCTGAGGATTAAAAACTCGACAGCAAAACAGGTTGAATACTATTAATAGTATTCCATCCCAATTATATACACATTAAGTTCGGCTACAATGCAATCGATAATATATTTATATATTAAGTCCGCCTACTATATATACTATAGTACCAAGCACTTGGTGCTAACAAGTTTTCTGTCATTAGATCTATCATTTTGACCATTTTCACCTGTTAGATTATACTATTCAACCAATCATCTATTTAACCTTAGGAGACTACTATCATCCTGACTATATATTGCTTCATCCAAGGGCCGAAAACTTAATAGAACCAATGGCTTGGTGCTACTAATAGTAAGGGAGAGATAGTTACGTTGGAATACTATTAATAATATGAATAGTATTTACTATCCACTTTTTGACCATTAGATGCATAAGGTTACTAGGTAGTTGCACTACAACATTTTGTATTAAAGGTGGCTTTTATGGGTACCTATAGCGGCTTTTTGAAAAGCCGCAATAAAAAGTACCGGCTTTTCTGAAAAAGCCACAAAAAAAGCCGGTGAAAACTGAGTCGGTATAGGTCTATGTCAATATAACGGCATCTTGCAAAAGCCGCATTTTAGTGCCTATAGCGGCTTTTTGAAAGCCACTATCAGCATTTAAATTGTGGCACTACTATAGCCGCCTTTGATTATCTATAGCGGCTTTTTGCCACAATACTGTAATTTCTACCGTTTTTAAAAGTTATGGCAATTAAAAAGCCGCCTTTAATTAGTATAGCGGTATTTGGTGTGCCACAATGTTATAGTTTTTGCGGCTTTTTGATGCTGTTAATAAAATTATATTGTGGCTTTTTGAAAGCTGTTAATTTGTATATACAATGACTTTTTATAAAGCTACAATTGATTGAAATATAGGGACTTTTTAATATGTATATTAACTAGGAATAGTAGTTGTATGAAAGATACAATACAAAAATGACACATTCATAGCAAAAAAAGTTGTTTCATTCATATATAAGCCAAGAGTATTGAATGAAACCAAAATACTAATTGTTCCTCACATTCTCAACATCAATAAAATGATAAAAAACTCTAATATTCAAAAATAGTTTTTTAGAAATGACACAGTAGCTCAAAACATAAAATGATGCTAAAGGACATAGTAGGTCCAAAAACAAAAGAAATAATCAACTATCACTGGAAGGATTTGATGATGCTGACGTATAGCAAGTTCCCGAAGACTCAAGATTCTGTAACAAAAACGAAAATTTCTTTAATAAAATAAGAATATAGTTAACAATTAAAACATAACGATAAAATCGATAAAATTATCTAGATACAAATTCCACGAAGAATTGTATATAATATATAGATCACTTTCTCATTATTAGGAGAGATTTCCTTTTCATTCTTTATGAAGAAAAGAACATAACAAACCAGCAAAGCTTATTTATTAGGTGCCAAGTGCCATGCATCCAAATATTAAGATGATATGACAAATTAAATTTTGTGATAGCTTTCCAATCTCTCGCTGTGCATCTGTCACCCTAGGAGTAGTAGATTAGAGCTACAAATCACCTTTCCTATATGATTTATCAGAGCTACAAATCTCTCATTTAACAAGAAACTTTTCTCTTTGCTTGTTTTTCTCTACAGAATTAGCCTAAGGAGTCAATGCTATTCCGATGCATTCAGTTGAGAGATTACATAGAAGGTTACTCCCATATTGGACACAAATTAAAATTCTGATGTATATATATTATGAGAAATTTCTTTATCTATCAATTTAAGCTCTCCAACTTGGCATGTGTTTTTTAACATAGTATCAAACTCAAGAGAAATTAAAAAAATCTTCACTCCACACACAAACAAAAGCTACATTATTTAATATACGACATTATTTAAGTTTAGATAAAAAATTTCAAAATGCAATATAGTTCATTATATTTAGACCATGAATGAATAGCATGGAAACAATTTAAAAGAAGAAACCTGAAGTTTTTTGGAAGAGGCAAATAATTGACCTAAGTTGGACACTGGGTCGAACCATGATGCCGGATCTCTACCAAGCTATGGCCCATGTAATCCTAAGGGAAAAAGATTTTTCGGGCAACTGCAGCATTGGGGTTATTCGAGTACCTCGCTTATTCTACGTAAAAAGAATAACAAACTTTTAGAGCCGTTAGTCTAATAAGCATTATTAAGAAAGTATAGAGGAAAATAAAGCTTAAAAGAATTAAACGAGACGTCATATTAAGTAATATAAAAAAAATGAGAGAGATATACATAACCATATGATATTTCTACATTCCGTTGAAAGACATTAGTCTGAATTGATGCTAACCTTGCAAGAAAAGCTAATTCTTGTTTCTCCCGGATATCGGCCTTGAGCTTGAAGCAACCCACCAAAAAGAGGAAGAAATGCACTACTAGTCAACACCTCACCAGCCACATATGTGAGCTGCCCATTTGGAAACTGCAAATCCAGAAACGACTGGGACAAAGCACCAAATCAGCAACTTTGTGTGTCAAATACAACCGATTTTTATTTGTCAAGAAGACATCCTTTCCCATTTTTTGAAGATAAAACATTAGACATTTTGGCTGAAATGGTTTTAGCAGGATTTCATAGTAGATAATCCTTCTATGAAAACATGCATATACTTTTATGAAAAAAAAATCATTACATATACTTCACACACACACACACACACACACACACACACCCCACACACACACCTATATATATATATATATATATATATATATATATATATATATATACTCTTTTCATTTTTATTATTTAATCATATTAAGCTCAAATCAAAATTTCTTATGTGTTGTATTGTTGGGGAACAAATTAAATTTAAATATTTGTTCGCAGGCTGTGTGCACAGAAGCAGGCGTCTTGCTTTATAACCGTGCAAGTTATGTAGTTCGAGGATAAAAGATGAATACATACATTTGCAGTGGCTTGGTTAACAGCAATTGGCTACAACTGTATGAACCAAGCATTTTTGGTCTTTCCTCTTTTTTTTCTTTTCCATTTTTGGTATATTGAGAATGCTAACAGCCGACAATGATAATGGCAGCATAGGAGCCCATCCAAAGGCACACAAATCATGTTAATTTTTATTTTTTTAAAAAAAAAATAATAGTACTTAAAGGAGGCCTCAGATTTTGCATCAAAGAAACAACTGCTATTATAAAGACAATCTTGTTTCAAACTCAAATCTGAGAAGGCATAAGACAAAACCAACGCTCGAAGCATTCTCTCATCGGCCCTAATGCAAGAATACCATACTTCCCTAATTGGAATGGGTATCTGAAACTATATTCTTAGAAAATTAGACAAAGTACTAATTATAATGCTTTACATATGTTCATATATTGATTCCGACATCATCACAAACTACATCAAAAAAAGCACCAAAAATAGCATAATTCAAGCAGAAATTTGAGAATGCACCACAATTACATAATAATTTGTGATCCACCAAACAAAGCAACAACATAATAATTCGTGATCCAGCAAGTCTTTCGCCATGACAACACAAAGGAACAGAGTCACATAATGATTCAATTTAGAAGTCTAAGTTACAAACTCAAAAAAACATCAATATATCATTTAGCAACCAAATCAAACCAAATTCCTCAAATTAAAAACTCTAACAAACAAAGAAGATCCTAAACTACATAATGAAGAACCAATTCAAAGCGATTACGAGAAGGAACCCCGAACTACACCAAAAAAGCACCAAAACACCAAAATTGAGAAAAAATTTATGGACGCCTTCAATTACACCTAACAGGAGCATTGGCTTAATCAAAGGACCAAAAAAATTTTAAAAAAATCTTCATAAAATCCACACGATCCAACAACATTACAATCCACCAACTTTCAACACAAAAACAAAGAAGAATATAATCACACAACAATTCATGGCACTAAGCACTCGAATCACAACCAAATTCTTTACCAAAAAACCTATGGGACAATTACGGCTCAACTTACCAAAAAAGAAGTAGCAAAGAGGGATCACGAAGGTCGACGAATGATCCCTCCCAATGCGGCGATCGCGTGCGAGGTCGAGAGGACGCGGGTGAGTCAGAAACCCTAGAAAATGGTGGAGAAGAGGAAACCCTAGAAAAGGATGAGTCGGAGGAGACGGAGTGGGAGAGTGGGCAATGGGGTTGGAGGAAACGGAGTGGGAAAGAGGGCGATGGGGTAGGTAGCCATTTGGGTCTGTGCGAAGGGGAGGAAGAGAGGGAGAGAGAGAAAGAGAAAGAGAAAGAGATGGGTAATTAATTATGGGCTAGGCCCAGGAAGAGAAAAGGGAGATATATAGTTTGGACTAATATTTTGGGCCGGCCCATATCAAAAAGCCGCTAAATAAATGTCGCCTTTTAACTAATTTCCTGTAGTGTTGATAGAATAGTAATCATTCAAGGGTAGAAAAGTGGATAGTTAACTACTATTCATATAGTATTAATAGTATTCTAGCTGAATTCTCTCTATGTACATTAGTGTTTAGATTCTAGGTCAACTCAAATATAAAAAGGGACCTATATTTTGTAAATTTTAATTGTTAGATTAAGATTCCAATTTGCTAATTTTCTTTCAACTTGTGGTCCGGTGGTAATTAAGGCTGACAATTTAACTTACTGTTCGCGAGCCAACTCGTGTTCGGCTCGTTTATAAACAAGTCGAACACAAGCTGATTTTCAGCTCAATATTTAATGAGCTGGCTCGCGTTTGGCTCATTAAATAAACAAACGAACACGGCCAAGCCCCAGCTCACTCATATTTGGCTCGCTGATAGCCCTGGTGGGGTGTTTGGTTCCTCAAAATAGGTAAAAATTTATTTTTCAAAAAAGGGTTTTTTCTTAAAATCATATTTTTTATAATTTTTATTTTTTGAATAAAAATTTTAAAACATGAAAAGGAGATACTTTCATAGAATTTTAAAAAAAAATTAAAAAAACTATTTTTTGTGGAAACCTATAGAACAATGAATGCTTTTCAGTCAGATAACTATTTTTTAAAAAAATTTCTGAAGATACAAATTAAACCCCTTAAAACCTGTTTAAATATTTAAATATCTTGCATGCATTTTTAAATTTCTTATACCTTAATATATTAAAGGCTTCGTTTGGAGTGCGAGAAAGTATATTACGCTTGGCGATAAAATGAGATGAAATATTATATATATTGTCATGTGGTTTGCAGTGCTATCCTCGTTAATAATAAATTAATCTTTATAGTGAAACAAAAATAAAATTACAAAACAGTAATGTGTAATATTATGAACAACAGTTAGGAACAAAAAATTGTGCTAAACTATTGGTAGGAATGGACCGCGTGGCCAGGCACGACTATAGCCTGGGCCAAGGCACGGCACGGATATTGTGGCACTCTTACCGTCTCGGCCTGGCCCGAATATGGGGCACACTAGTAGGGGTGGAAACGAGCCGAGCTCGAGCGAGCCTATGTCAGCTCAAATTCGGCTTGAAATTAATTTCGAGCCTAAATCTAGGCTCAAGCTCGGCTTGAAATTAATTCGAGCCGAGCTCGAGCGAGCCTAATTTCGAGTCGAGCCGAGCTCGAGCTCTAAACGAGCCGATTGAAATTTTCGACATTATATAATCAATGGTTTAATTTTTATAAAACATTACCTATAATTTGATGCAATATGTCCAATAGTTCAAAATACAAAAATTGCAAGAAATGTGAGCTAGGGTGACTGCCTGACTGGGTGAGGGCCAGAGAGAGAGAGAGAGAGAGAGAGAGAGAGAGAGAAAGAGATAAAGAGAGAGAGAGAGAGAGAGGGCTACTGTGCTATTAGGAGCACAACAGCTTTTGTGCTACTAACTTCCTAACCACCCATCAAAATTGATGGGTGGTTAGGATGAGAGAGAAAAGAGAAATTGGAGAGAAATTCAAAATGAAGAGAAATTGAGACACCCAATTTCTTCCCAATTTTTCTTCTCTCTCTAATTCAAACCATCTATCAAAATTGATGGATGGTTAGAAAGTTTGGAGCTCAAGGGCTACTGTGCTCCTAATACCACAGTAGAACTGCCCTATATATATAGAGAGAGAGCTAGCCTGGTATATTATCGATAGTACGTAGGCCTCCGTAGTACCAAGTTGTTTTCAATGATGTAGCTTCCAAATTGGCTATCAGCTCCGTTAGACTTGATCTACACTCCAAATCTAATTAAATTTTTATAAAAAATTCTTTTTACTATTTAGAGTAAGATCAGTACCTCTGATCTTAAATTCAAGTCTTTAATCATCATTTTTTATGAAATNATTTTTATTTTCAGCCGTTCATTTTTAGATTACTCGTTTGATAGGTAAATGATGCCAAAAAATTATGAAATTTGGTTTCCAAATACTTTCAATAATGTAGATCAAGTCTAACGGAGCCGATCGTCGATTTGGAAGCCGCGGCATTGAAAACAAGTTGGTAGCACGGAGGCCTCTGTGCTACCGATAGTATACCAGCCTAGCTCTATATATATATATATATTATTATATAATAGTTGGTGCGCGTGGTATATGCTTCTGGAAGCACTGGAGGCTCTCCGTTGCTTTCAAGTTTGTTTTCGATGTTCGGACTTTCGAATCCGCGATCGGCCTCGTTTGAGTTGATCTAAGGAAGTATTTGAAGTCCTAGAAATAAATTTGTGATTTTGATATCATCTTGCCTAGCGATCGAAGGGGCTCAAATCACTAATTTTAATGGCCTGTAGTGAGCCGATTGGCAAGTTTAACACAGTGTGAAAAATATCAATACTAATGAAATTTTGATAGAAGAATTCTTTATAGCATATAAAACAAGATCAATAAGCTTTGATCTAAATTTTTTAATGTCATTATCCATCATATTTTGTATAATTTTTATTTTCCACGTTGATTTTGAGCCACTTCGATCAGCTAGGCAAATGATATCGAAAAATCGCAAAATTTTATTTTTCTAGATTACTTCAAATACTCTAGATCAAGTCTAACGGAGCCATCGTCAATCGAAAGTCCGAACATTCGAAAACCAAAGTGGAAGCACGGAGCCCTCCGTGCTTCCATAAGTATCCTAGCCGCACTCTATATATATATTATATATATATATATATATATAACTATACGGGTTGAGCTAGAATACTTCCAAAAGCACCAAAGAGGTGGTGCTTTTGAGTTTTTAGCCTCTAGATGAAGAAATGTAGGGTTGGGATGATGGTGGAAGGTGGTGGTAGGTAGAATAGTTTTTGATCAAAAGGCTATTAATAATCAAGAAGTAGATCCAAGGGCTAAAAACTTAGAAGCACCAAAGAGGTGGTGCTTCTAAAAGTATTATAGCTCAATTCTATATATATATATATATATATATCTGACTACTTTCAAACAAGTTTAATTAACAATAATGCATATAAATGCAATTATCTTTATATAAATATAACTTAAGTATCTCTTTTTTATTTTAATAGATAGTATTCCTAATGTGTTTAATAATTACAACTAGATGTTATTATACCAGATTTTTTTTTGGGAAATTAAAATGCCTCTTTTGCCCTTAACTTAGGGGTAAATAAGAAATTTTGGTGATGGTAGAAGGGTATGTTTGAAAAGACCAAAAATCAAAATACTTTTTGTGCCCCTAACTTAAGGATAAATAAGAAAATTTGGTGATGGTAGAAGGATATATTTGAAAGGGCAAAATAGTAATTTCATAGAGATAACAACTATTGCTAATAATTCATTAACAGAATTTAACTCTAGGGGTATATTGGAAATAGGTTGGAATGTAAACAAAATATTTTCAATATTAGCCTTCTAAGAGGGGTAAATCAAAAAGTCGGGAATATTTCAGAGGTATATAAACAATTGGCCTTTTTTTTAAGTGTCGGCATGTCAAATCATTTGAATGATAACTTATTGAAAAAATTATTATTCTTCATAAAAGTTTAGCATATAGCTTTTAGAATATTAATATTTTTGACATTTTTTAAGATTATGCATCTAAATCCTATTTATTTCTCTATTTGATATTTAAGAGTAAATTACTAACTATTAGTTTATTGATACATCTGCACATGAGAGGCTCTTTACTTAAAATTGACAATTTCAATTGGTAAATTCTAAATTGTTACCTTAGTTATTTAGCTTTGTTACGAAGTATTAATAAATATTTTTAATGCTTTAAATATTTTTAAAATATTTTAATAATTGGACTACATATGCGTCCCCATATGCGCCCACATACTGCATATACACTATGCGATAGGTAACTACATAGATCCCACATACCGTTTTTTGAAACATTGATCCAAACACATAATTACGCTTGTTCTAGCTTGTTCTAGGGCATCACTTGTTCCCGGAAACACAAAAAAAAAAAGTTATTCCAAAATTTTGTTCCCAATCAAATGCTATTATCGTTTACAAGTTGATCAAGTTCACATTAACTTTGCCGGTTTCAACGGGTAGTATTGAAAGAGCTTTTTTTCACCGTGAAAATCAAAAAGAATCAACTACAAAATCAAATATGAGATCGATGCATTGGCGGATGCAATATACCCTATATTGACCCTACTAAGGATAGTGCAAGAAAGGTCATTAAGGCCATGCTTGCACAATTGATCCCACTTTGGGATCCAAGTTCACCCCAAGTGGGGTCAGACAAAATTAAAAACCGTACATATTAGGAAAAAGAAAAAGCACCCATTGCAGGTCCGATGAAATTGGACCTGCTAACTCTTTGTTTCTTTTCTTCGCAGCGGCAGAGGGCTAAAAATGATTTGTTTAATACAAAAAATTCTAGCCTCTTTTACCCCACATAATCTCTCCTTAACTTTTCTCAATCATATTAATCTAATTAAAATATTGATTAATATTTCAAAGGCCAAATCCAATCCTACTTTGGTGCTAGTAAATTTTTTTTTCTTCCAATTTTTAATTGGGTTGCAAAATATAAGGTATGTGTATGGATCTTTATTTGTTTTTCTTTAATTATGAATTTATTCTTTTTTTCTGAAATAAATAGTAGTTGTTTTTATATTGTTATGATATAAAAAATATGATAGGTATATTAGTAGTTTTTATTTACTTCTACTTGATTAATGTTGTTGTTTGTGAATAATTATTATTGATTTATTTTTTATATTTTTGTTGGCCACTGGCACATGATTAATTTCATGTGATTAGTAAGAAACTAATTTATGTATAATTAATTTTGGTGATTAATATAGAGAAGGATGTATTTGACGGTGTTTCTGATGAGGTTATCATGTATCATTTTCAGAATATGAAGACATGTCAAGGACAAGGTTTTTTTTTAATGCAATATTAATGACAAGTTCACTTTTTTCTTTTATTTTTGTATATTTTTTCTCCGTTATATATTCAATCCCACTAGAAAAAATTCTAGATCCGCCACTGGATCGATGGATGAACAATTGTTGATGACCTACATTGTAAAAGAAGTGTTTCACGACATCATCAACAAAGCAATAATGCAGTGCTTTCATATTATGAAGACTGATTGAGGACAATCATAATTGCTAAATTCTATAAAATTGTGTACTTAGTTGATATTTTGTTATTAGCTAATGCACTTTTATCAAGAAGCTTTATATTTGATTTTTTTTTTTTTTGGGAGATTGTGATCCATAATATGTTGGCTTAGATACTTCTTTAACACATATTATGCTCCCTATGAAGAATCCTAGATCCTCCCGCCCCTATATCGTACTTCTTCCCATCCCTTTCTATTTCTCTAGTAGGTCAGGCTAATAGCCAAAGTAATCAACCAATATCTTCTCCTATCCAAGCAACACTTAAGCTACAAGGTTTTAATAGTCTTCTTTACCTAACAATAGCAAATATGGCAAAAGAAACGCATCTTGCATGGTTAAAAGTTAAAACATAAAGGTAATATTATCAAGGAAGGGTCCCATCAACACGATGCAGCATTAAATAGTTTGGTAAAAGATAATTTAAATCCTTTAAAATCTCTAATCTGGTTTAGACTTAGTTAGGCAAGACATGGGATTATGAGAGCTCCTAAATATGTAAGCACTCCAACTTGAAGATTTAATATTCGTCACATCTTTGATAGTCAAAGGACTTCAAGCCCACTGTCAGCAGTAAATGATAATAGGACCTTCTGAGGGAGAAGCATCCAAAGATAACCTATAATGGTCTTGAATCAACTACGATTCAACTCAACAATATTAAAATTAAAGCTAAATCAAATGAGTTGCGCTCAACTCAACTAGGGAAATAAGAAGAAGAAGAAGAAGAAGAAGAAGAAGAAGATTGATTAATAATCATCATATTGCTCCGATGAAGAATGGACTTCCAGCCCACCATCAATAGTAAATGCTAGTAGGACTTTTCGGCGGAGGAGTACCCAACAAGATTCTGTGATGGTCTTGGAGCAAACAAGATTCAACTCAACAATCTAAAAATTAAAGCTAAATCAGATGAGTTGTGCTCCGCTCAACAAGGGCATTAAGAAGAAAAGTAGGGACAAGATAAAGCCCAATCAGATGAGTTGTGGTTGACTCAACTAGGGAATTAAGAAGATAAAGGGGAAAAGAAAAACAATTGAAAGCATAAGCCATCACATCCTCATTGCAACTAGGGAATTCAGAAGATAAACAGAGAGTAGTAGTAGAAGAAGAGGAGTAGTAGAAGAAAGCATTGGCTGACAAGCTCCATGTTTATACAATGCTGCCCACCCAATAACAGAGTAAACTACATAGCTCGGCTGGCGGCAAGTTAGCTAACCGACTTAACTTACTCCACTCTCTCTGGATTCTTTCTTATACATCAAGGTCCTCAGCTATTACTTTCTTACCACTGTATACAACTCACACCAAATTTCCATTTGAATACAGCTTAGCCCGCCCGCCGTCTGTCTCCCTACTTACTCCATTTAGGACTATTAAGAAAAGAGTAATCACTATGACGATTCTAGCGGCTCAAGCGGCATAACAAGTGAAACTAATTGCGTTCAACTTGTATCCCACGGTTTGATTGTCTTTAAACTACGCAAACTTTTAGAAGTCGGTCCTCCCATGGATTTTGATATTTCGATTACAAGTATTTTGTAGTTCTTGCAGGCTAATCGCATCCATCATGTGTCCCAAGGTGAAATTTCCACGAGTGCCAGTCTGAACAACCAATGGATGTGTTTCCATGAAAGTCAGTAGAAGAATTGCATTCGACATGACCAGAGCACGAAACACAACGACAATCGCAGAGCGCCCATGGTTTCATAGTTGATTGAGAATGCATCTTTTAGAATCCTCAGCAGCCTCTCAAAGTAATACACAATGCATCTTGCAGATTCACTCCTATCATGCCCTAATACAACGCTAATACAATTATTCAATTACTCGCAAATCATTTCTTTTACGCCGATCGGCAAATCATCTTGTTGATCAGCTGGACCTCCACTATTTTCACGACATTGCAATACCAAACCACCGACTTGTAGGATCGTTCGCGCTTAAATCAACAACTATTAATAATCATCATCGAAGCCTAATTTGCTCGTGCTTGGGTTTCATCTTTACAGAACCTTTCTACAGCAGAGCAAATAAAGATTGATTAAAAAAATTAGGAGGAGAGAAAGGTGGGACCTTTCTAGCGAGGAGGCGGTAGGCGCGCTTGATCTCCGCGGCGGAGGCGGTGCGGGAGAGGCCGAGGACGGCGTAGTGGTCGAGCTCGCCGCGGATGTCGGGCCAGGGCCACCGGCCGAGTGAGGAGATGATGGGCCGTCTGGAGGGGAGGAAGAGGCCGCCGCCGCAGCCGTCGGAGGAGCTCGGCCGCGGAAGTAGGAAGGAGGATTGCATTTGCGGTCTTCCTGCAGCGGCTCTTCTGCTGCAAACCCTGCACGGCAGCACTCGTCCCCGCACTCCGCTCGCGAGGGATGGCAGCCGGCGGATACGGGCTGCGTTGCTTCTTCGCCCACCCGACCCGTATTATTTTTTTTTTTAAAAAAAAGAAAAGTTAATTGCATGTGTATCCCTGTAAGTAATAAAATTGCACATTTATCCATGTAACGTTTTTGACTGCATTTGGTAATAGAATAACCATGGCCAATTTGCATAAAAAATTCAAGAGTTTTGAGCTTTTACAAAATTGGGGCCGTCTTTTTCGATTTTGCAGATTCGAGCCGGATTTTCAACAAACTGATCAAAATATTCTTATTCCTCTCTCTCTCTCTTTTTTTTTTTTTCCTTCGTTCTTTTTTTCTCTCCGACCCTTATCTTACCTCTTCCACTGCCTCCACAACCCTCGGCGATGGTAACGAGGGCGGCGCCACAACCTTTTCCTCCATCTCCTCCTTCGCCAGCACCGGCGGCCCTCGGCGACGATAACAAGGGCAGCGCAGCCTCCCCCGCTTCCACCTCCGCCGGTGCTAGAGAAGGAGAAAGAGAACTTGAAGCAAACCTAGGTGAGGGCAGAGCGTACGAAGGCGATGAAGTCATTGTCAAGGACGTGCTTGCCTCATGTGAGAGTGAGGAAAAAAGACGCGCCCATCTCTAAGGAGTGAACAAAGATGCAGATGGTAGAAAAAAAAAGAATAAAAAGTAAAAAAAATAAAGAAAAAAATTTCTCTTTAAAAGACCATTATATATCATTGCTGCTACCGAAAAGTCTAAGAATTAAAGAAAAAGAAATAAGAAGATAAATGTTGCACTGTTAAAATAAAATTTGCATTATTTTATAAAAAAATTATATTGTTTAATATNAAAAAAAAAAAAAGAAAAGAAAAAGATGAAGGTTACACTGTTAAAATAAAATTATACTATTTTGTAAGAAAATTGCACTGTTTAACATGAATGTTGCACTATTTGAGATGAAATATTACATTCTTTGAAATAAAATTACACTCTTTCAAAAAAAAATTATACTGTTTCAGAAAAAATTGCACTATTCCCCGATCCTTATCGCCGCATCTTCTTCTTCTTCTTCTTCCTCTTCCCTTGACCCTTTCCTCCCCTTCTCCTCCCCCTCTGACCCCCATCCTCACCAACGTGAGCCTCTGTCACGCCACGTGACCACCAATTTGGTCGGTTCGGGCCCGCACACAGACGCCGAACGAACAGAACCTCTTCTGTTCGCCCAAGGCTCAACAACAATAATCAAACATGTATAAAAAAATGCCCAGAAAAACTTCCAGTATACATAGCTTGCACGAGACAAGCAACACAAGAAGTGAAAGTAAACTAACTAAACCATTCATACATTATACCTTGATTACTTTAAATCAAATACAAAGCTTACCATTGGTTACATACATTCTTTAAATTGACATTGCCATCTCTGAAATGAATAATTTATATTTTCTTTCATCAACTATAAACAGATGAAATATACAAAATACCACTATACTCAATGGATGTCTGCTATCTATGGAGCGCTGTCCAGATCACAATCCTCAACCACCCCGCACGAGCTAGAACCTGCATGATTAGTGGGGTGAGAACTACTGAAAGTTTCCAGTGGGTTTGGCTGCCGACCTCGCCGACTCACCCACTAGGTTTACTCAGGCATATGTAGGCAAGAACGAGAATAGATAGTAACCAACTATATCATGTAACTACTACAATACCTGTACAAAGCTGAAAAGAATAATATATAACTCATGGAGTTTATGCATGCATGCTATCATATACCATTACCCAATTAATCCAGTTAACCCCATAATTAACTGCAACTCACTAATTAAATCCCTTTTTATCGGGGAAACTTTCCCTTTCGCCCGACGGGACCGTCTACTGGGGAGCCCATACCTGCTTCCCACCCAGTTGATGACCACTCCGGAACTCATCGCCCAAGGAGGAGCGACCTTTACCTCGAGCATTAGACTACTTGTGAGTATGATCCAAAACTCGTCTTCGATGATACACTGACAATGCCACACTTTAACTAGCTCTTTATGCTAGGTTTACATATCCAACTCTAGATGCTAATCAATTCATATAGTTCTAATATCACACATTTTACAAGTTCATTTTTCTTGTTTGACATTCACAATGCTGGGTGCTATTCATGCAATCTAATTCACAATGTCACTTTGTCACTATTTAATAGTCCAATACAAGTTCATACATCTATAGGGTTCTATATTTACTAGTCATTGTCCAACTGTACTTTGCTTTCAAAGCATACAAATAGACCACATGTCAATCTAATCACATATCAAGCTCAACCCTATAATGCATGAATATTAATTAAACATATACAATCCATGTATACTCAAGAAAAGTGACATAAATATAATAGGTCATTCGATGACTTCGGAAAGCACCACCCACCTTTAAATGATGACGAGATGTGAGAAAATCACTTCCTGCGATTTATGAACGATCACAACCTTCGCTCGCAACAAACGAAGCTAAAATGAGGTTTTTCCTCATTAGCTTGTCGTAAGCTCATCGGAATGCCGATCCAAGTTTTCTAACGCGTCGGTTTTACCCTTAATTAGGTTTTCACGCGATCAATTCCAAGCTAGACCTTCAATCCTACAAAATAGCATTTTCGAGTTTTAGTTCTACATAGCTTGTTATTATACAAATTCTATAAAAATACATAAAAGTAATTCAATTTCTTTACTAACCCAAGAATCTCTAAACTAATTAGTTTAGAGGATTTACATCAATTTCTAATCTGAGATTACAAGATAATTTATCTTGGTTCTCAGCTGCCATAGTATAGTTTTTTGGATTACATAGCTTTTCCTCAGGTTTATCATGGCAAAATCAGTTATATATGCTCCAACAGCAAGAATTCTAAAGTTCAATCTCCTTTAGATTAAACACAATAAAACCTAACAAGATAACAGCCCAATAACCACTAAACCAAGCAATTGAAGAATAAAAGAGATTAACTCCTGCCATATACATATTCCTACAGGTTTCATACTAACCCAAGTTCACATGATATTCAACTCAACATATGGCTTTCTCTAAGTTTTCTAGCGTCTACAAACATTAGAATCCAAGAATCCTGTTGCTCAAATCTTCTTAGAGTAGATAACTCCACTCAAACCAGAGATATACAAACCTTGCCTAAGGCTTCATTTTTTAACAAACAACTCCCATGCATACTATTCCACCTATAGCTGATCATAGGTTTTTTCATGATAACTTAAACTCTAGAAGGTAAAAAATCCAAGCCAAATCCATTTTAAGGTAATTAGAACCACCTTATCACAGCAAACACCATCTCACCTTTGGTTTTCGAGTTCCAACAGGTTGCCTCTCAATTACCCAATTTCACATGTAGCACATATAGCTTTTCTAGGATTCTATGTCAAAAACCAACTCTAGTATCCAAGAAACCTAAGCTAAACCCTCTCTTAGAGTAATTAGAGCAAACCTTATCAAAGAGATATCACCAACTCACCTCGGGTTCCCTCTCCACCATAATAACCCAGCTCCAAAACCTTCTCACAGCTCCAACATCAACTCCACCACTCTCCCTCAAATCCTACCACATACGGTTTAGAGAGAGAGAGAGAGAATAAGAAAGAAAATGAAAAGAGATGGAGAGGAGGTTGCCCTGCATACGTATGCAGCTGGGGGTGTGCTGGAGTTTAGATAAGATCAGCCAATTGCAACTAAATCTCCCCATAAAGCAGAATTTGCTATTTTTACAAAACAGTCCCTACAGCTGTTATAAAACAGTCCCTACAGTTGTTACAAAACAGTCCCTACGGTTTCTCTTCTGCACTTGACAGCAGCAGCAGTAGCAGCAGTAGCTCTCGGCAGCAGCAGCAGCACTCAACAGTAGCAGCAGCACTCAGCAGGAATTACTCTTAAGCCCTCACCCAATGCTGAAATTCTATTTTTACAGATTGGTCCCTGCAGCCGTTTTAGTGCAAAATCTGCACTTGGCAGCAGTAGCAGCATCAATCCAGGGTCATTTCGAGCGTCCACTTCATTCTAACACCTCTAAACACATCTAATTTACACTATTAGCCATCCCCAACTCACCAATTTAACTCGGGGAACAACCAATTTACATTCTTGCGTTACCTTGATCACTTTGATCAAAGTTAGCTTCGCCTTCGGAGATTCGATATATGGTATTCTAAACACCACTACTAACCATCCCTACATCTCCAAAATGACTAGGGGATGTCACAAATTATCCATATGCTTCAATTTGATCCATCCAATCAAAATTAACATCGCAATCCAAAAACTCTCTTTCGAGTTCATTTCGCATTCAATTTGCACCGAAACATTCAATTACTTTCCAAAATTATTTCCACACCTCCAGAATTACTAGGGAACGATACACATCCAATTCAAACTTCTCTTCGATCTCCCAGATCAAAGTTAGCATTGTAATCCGAAATTTCAGTATATTACAGCCTCTCTACCCCGTCCGCCGTAGCGGAGTGCCGAAACACGAAAATGACCTACCTCGCTCTTCTTCTTTTTTATTTTTCTTCGTTCTTATTTTTCTCTCCAACCCTCATCGCCTCCTCCACCACCTCTGCAGCCCTTGGCGACGGTGACAAAAGCGGCGCCACCTGCTCTTCCTCCATTTCCTCCTCCACCGGCACCGGTAGCCCTTAGTGACAGTAACAAGGGCGGCGCCGCCTCCTCTTCCCTCCATCTCCACCTCCACCTTCGCCGACTTTGGAGAAAGAGATGGAGAATTCGCAAGGGACCCAAATGAGGGTAGAGAAATGGAGGCGATGAGGTCGTTTCTATGTTTCGGGGCTCCGATGCAGCGTGCGGTGTACAGAGTCTCGCATTGGTGAGGCTGGGAATCGAGAGGGAGAGGGAGAGGGAGGGGGAGGGGGAGGGGGAAGAGGGGTTCAAATGAAGAGGAAGAAGAAAATGATGATGAGACGATTGGGGTTAGAGAATAGCACAATTTTTTCTGAAATAGTGCAATTTTTATCAAAAGAGCATCTTTTATTTCAATGAATATAATTTTTATCTCAAAAAGTGCAACGTTCATATTAAACAATATAATTTTTTTATAAAATAATGCAAATTTTATTTTAACAGTGCAACATTTATCTTCTTATTTCTTTTTCTCTAATTCTTAGACTTTTCGGTATGATGCGTTTTAGTAACTTAAAATCAAAACTCTGTGAAAATTAAACAAAATAGCTTATCTAATATAAAATAAGTAAATCAAACCTTACTTATGAACTAACTTAGGCAAGATAGCTTAAATAAAAAATAACTTAAGCAAGATAGTATAAAATCAAAACTCAATGCAATGAACTAATATACTTTGCTTATCTTGTTTACATGTTTGATTACTATTGGTACAATTTTATGATCTCACTTTTTTACTCTATTTCTTCTCTTCTCTATCTTAACCATTATTTTTTATCGAATAGTGTCTAGCATGTGAATCAATAGTCTATACTTATCGTCAAAAATTGTTGCATTGAATTATTCAGAAATATTATTAGTCAATAATCACACTTAACAGTTGTCTCAAATATACTTCGAATCCACAAATAGCCATGGTTCTCCCGCAAGTGCTCAATAGCCATTTGGTTAGCTTCATACACCTTAGCGATGCTAGCTTAATAAAAAATCGGCATATATGCTCTTATTGCTGCCTACAAAGTCTTTATAACAATCACTACGAAATTTTTTTTTGAAGTTGCTATAAAGATGACACAAGCATTTTATATTTAATTCTTGAATACACAACTTGAATGGCCTCACCTAAACCTTTTTGTTTATCCAAGGAGAACACTATGCCTTCGGGCTACCCTTTAGCAGTCTTCAACCCACGAAAAAACCATTCCCATCTATTGGGGTTCTCCAACTCGACAATACCAAAAGAAATAAAAAAAAATGATTTATTTCCGCCAATACTTTTAGCTTCTATATGCAGTCCTCTATACATTCTTTTGAGATGACATCCATTTAATGCAACATAACATCTAAATCCAATATGGAATCCTTGTATGCAATCACTAAAAGCAATAAAAGTCGTTGCAAAGATATTCTCGATTAATAACTTGCAACTTTACCTCCACATGACTATTATAATTTTTCTGAACAATTTCTTTCTTGAAATAAAAACCTTTTATACGACTCCTCCCACTCACCATGAATTTCAGACATTGCAATTTTTTCCCCAAAGACCTTGAAATAGGTCAAGTCCACATGATATTTTTATTGCAGTCTTTTACCCAATCCGCTTATAGACAAATCTCCTTCCAATAGCAACCACTTGAAGACCCTATTGCACACCCAAACTTGTGTTGCTACTTTGTTCCTATACCTATTTACAGATGTATATGTATGTTCATTGTAAAGTTTTCACCTATAATAAAGAGGGATAATTGCCTATATACCCCTCATACGTTTGAAAATATCCGATTTACCCCTATTTTTTTTTCTTTCTAAAAATACCCCTCATATGTTCCACCGTTATTCCAAAATACCCCCGCAGTTATCCATTGTTAAACTAACTCGAGTTAAACATGGGTTAAATGTATACCAGAGTTAAAACCTAATTAAAATACCTATTTTGCCCCTACCTTATTAAACTATTTCCTTAAGTTATCCTCTCTTTCTCTCCCAACTTGGCCTTATTTCCCTCAAGCCCGGTGCCGCCCTCTCCCCGTCGCCCGCCACCGCGAGCGCCAGCAGCTCACCACCACCGCCAACCTCGGCGCCGGCTCCTCCGCCTCTGCCCCGAAGAAGTCTCGCCTCATTCGCACAAAAAAAACGGCCCGCGAGTCGCCGCTCTCGTCGTCGTCGCCGTCCTCCTCCACCGCCTTGGCCGGTGCCAGGAGCAAGAGGGTCGCAGCGACGATCCCGTCTTGCCCGAGACCGTGCAGGGAGTAAGAGGGCGCGGTGTTGCGCGCGGAGGGGAGAAATGGCGTGGTGTTGCGCGCGGAGGGGAGCAGCGGGAGTGCGCGGTCCACGAGGCCAGTTTGGCCTCGTGGACCGGATTAGAAGGAGGTCCACGGTGGACCTCCCTCTCATTATATATATTTAACTAAATGATTATAAATATTTTCACTTTTTTCATATCTTTGTATATGAAAAATATAGCCATGAATTCATTTTCTGCTATCTGAGTATTTGAATAAAACTCTTCGCCTTAAACATTTCTTGCTACATAGCATGCCCTGATATTTTTCATAACACACTCAATTCCATAGTGATCCTGAATCTCGATAAAATACGATGAGATTGTAAACATCAATATCTATCATTAATATTTTTTTTTTACAATCACAATATCTTCGTCAACAGGCAGTTTTGGTTGTTTTAAAATAACCTTCACTTGAGAAATACTATCTTCATCCATATTGTCAAACTGTCATTATAGAAGAAAGCGAAATAATAATTAATTACCTAACAACACCATTATAAATACAGAATAACAATGTTATCATCTTAGATAATGTTAAGTAGAATTATCTAATAAAAATATTACAGTATGATCTCAAGTAATGTGCTTCTCAAACAGAGTAAATCAACTCTTGATACTTGAAAAATAAAAAAAAAAACGTTAAATCATTCTATAAAATGATACCAAATCCTGAAGATATTAGTCTTACTAAGGTAAATCACAAAAATCAATCTTTCATAAATTAAATTTTTTTAGATATAAAGAGTAAAGAAATACAAAATTAAATCTTCTTGTACATACTATTCGACATAAACACAAATCTTAAATTCATAAAACATGAATCCTAAATTTCAAAACAAATCCTAAAATGGCAAAAAAATCGATAATACTCTATTGCAGGTGGGAGTAGCTACCTACTTTCCTTTCTTCCTTCACCATTGAGGTTCGACACGATCAACAAGTTTTGAAAGAGCGACTTCAAATAAATTGAGATGATGTTAAGAAAAGGAGTATGATGATACTTCAAAAATGCTAGAGGGCTTCATGGGAGGGGTTCGCAAGAGAGTTTCTTAGGGTGCAGTAGTCACCGGAGGACTACAATCGCTGACTTCGTCTCTTCGTTGGCTTCGTGAGAGGACATAAACTGGCTTTCTCCAGAGTGAGAACATTTATTCCTATTCAACTAAGGCTAAGACCCATTAGGTAGTTAATGAAATTATAATACTAGAAAGGCAAAAAGATCAATTTAACTTACTCACTAATAAAAGTTAAATATTTTACTTACGATTAACTATATATTTCTAACATACACTAATAGCAGAAAAGATTTGTAGGAATATATTTGCTATTTGATACGCTTAAAAAGAGTTGTTTGAAATTATCCCAAAAAATATAAAAAAACTTTCCACTGCCACAGTTTTTAATTTTCACGTGCCAATAATCAATCCTTTTTGTTGAAAGAAAGAAAAACATAAAAACCACACCTCTAATTTCGTCAGAAATTCCGAATCTCGCGAGTAGGGTGGCAATCCAGCTTGCTGTTCGCAAGCTAACTCGTATTCGGCTCGAAATGAGCTCGAGATCGAATCGCTCGTTTAGTAAACGAGCCGAACACAAGCCGAACATTCTTCAGCTCGTTTAATAAACGAGCCGAACACGAGCTGGGGTCAGCTCGCTCGTGTTCGACTCGATAACAGGGACTTTTTTCGAAAATAACCCTGTGAAATTTCGTAATTGCCAAAATAACCCTGTGAAACTTTTATTTGTGAAACTAACCCTCCTCTCGCCACCTCAGCCGCCACATCAGCACTTCTTACAAAGACGGTGACTCGTTCACCGTCCTTAGGTCTAACCTCTTGAAGGCGGTGAATAGTTCACCGCCTTTTCGAGGCACTGCCTTCTCAGCAATTCCCCGCGTAGCCTAAGCTGCCCCGAGAAGACGGTGACTCGTTTACCGCCTTATGAAGGCGGTGAATCGTTTACCGTCTTATTGAGGCCACCGCCCTCTCAGCAATTCCCCGCGTGGCGCAAGGCCTTCTCAGCAATTCCCCGCGTGGCGCTAGGTGCCTACGGAAGACGGTCACTCATTTACCGCCTTGACAAAGGCGGTGAATAGTTTACCGCCTTATCTAGGGCATTCTGATAAGGCGGTTATTCATTTACCGCCTTATCTATGCCGCCTGAGGAAATCCCTGTCTTTAGTGTAGAACTCCACCCAGCCTAATTTCGCTAAATCCTCGAGAGGGGGGCTAAAACACAAATAAGACGGTGAATAGTTCACCGTCTCATCTGGGCTCCACTAAACACGGTTAACACCGTCTTTAGCGCCTGACTCCTAGATAAGACGATGAACCGTATGTCTACCGTCTTCATGACGCGGTGAACGATTCACCGTCTTATGAAGACGGTGAACCGTTCACCGTTCACCGTCTTCATTAGGTTACCCGACCCCAGACCGAGCCCGATACCTCTCCCTTCCTTTTCCCGCTCACGTATTCTCTCTCTATCTCTCTGTCTCTCTCTACGAGCCGCCCCCTGTTGCCGCTACCCGTGCCGAGGTCGCCGCCCCCTGTCGCCGACGTCGCCGCCCGTGCCAAAGTCGCCTCCCCCTGTCGCAGCCGCCCGTGCCAAGGTCGCCGCCCACGGTCGCCGACGTCACCGCCGCCGCCCCTGACGTGGTCGCTGCCCATCCCTTTCTCAGGTGCATACTCTAGTGTAGGTTTAGCTGTAAATGGACTTGATCATAGATGACAATCTCACTTTGAATGGCACAAATGCACAAATGCACATCCCTCTCACAGGTGCATACTCTAGTATAGGTTTAATGTAAATGTAGTTTGTTTAGCTGTAAATGTACTTTAGTTAGATGACAATCTCACTTTGAATGGCACAAATGCACAAATTTACTTTGAATGTAAGTGTCTTATGCCTTTGAAATGGCACAAATGCACTTTGTATTTTGTGTAAGCTTCTCTAACCATGAAATATTATCTAGAGATAGTGTATTTGCCTTATGCCCATCCCTCTCATAGGTGTAAAAGCCTTATGCCTTTGAAATGCACAAATGCACAAATGCACTATAGAAACCTCTTTTGGAGGTTATTTGGTTATTAATTAGAATAGCTTATTTGGTTACTAATTGATTTGATTTCGGGATTGGAAATAATTAGTATTCTACTATAAAAACCTCTTTTGGAGGTTTATGGCTAGTCGTTGGAAATAAATAGGATTCTTTTTCCTTTGTAGTTAAAATGGCTAGTCGTCGGATGTCTCTTAGTGTTCATTGGGATGGACAGTTAGTTATGGATGGAAATGGTCCCCGATATTTCGGTGGTCGAAAGAGATTGATCGCAATTCGTTCAGATACGACCTATACGAATTTTGAGAGGAGAATGTATCGTTTAGTAAATTGTAATAGAGAAGAATGTTGTCTTAAATACAAAATTCGATGCCCTATGGGAGCGAATGAATATATTGATCATGATATAGTAGATGATGAATCATTGGAGGGTTTAATTGGATTGTCTGAACATTATGGATGTGTGTCGCTATACATCGAGAAAGATTTATATCCGTTGGAGACACAATATCAGTCGCAAGGTTATTACACAAGCCTGCTACATAATGATATCGATGTGGGTTTTCCGGCTGCTCCAATTGGTGACCGTGAAGTTAGTAATGAACCAGACACTTATCAGATGACAAGGTCAGTAAGATCTATAGATTGCGGTGAATATTTTATTTAATTACGAAATATTTTGATAAGTTTGAATAATAATTACTGCAGACAGATTCAGTCTCCACGTGCGCAACCCTCCACCGCACGTGCGCAACCCTCGACGTCACGTGCGCAGCCCGAGACTTCACGTGACGAATCCACGATATTTCATACACCTAATGAAAATTATGATTGGGGGTAAAGAAAATATTGATTATTTTTTAATTAATAATAAGTGAAATTTGAACGTCTTCTAGTAAACATTCGGGACCTATTGCAGGCTATCTACGTCCTATGCAAATTGGAATGAAGTTCTTGATAATCTAGTCGAGGAAGGAGATGATAACGACGGTAATCAGGACGATGCCCCCATTCATAATGATGGTAATCAGGATGATTCACCCATTCGTAATGACGATAATCAGGATGATGAACCCACTCATGAGGACGACGATTGGAATGATCTAGCTGCCGACATTGAAGATGATCACGATGGTGGATTAAATTGCCTCGTGAATGATATTTACAGTTTGAATGATGACCCGCATGTAAACAACGAATATGTAGACAATCTTGACGAAGAGCTTGATTTCATTGACCATCCGGAGCAATTTCTTACAGATAACAATTGGATACAAGAGTATGTTGTGAATTCGAGTGAGTTCGATGTTAGACGTACCAATTCCGATCTACCTAGCATTGACGGGACTAGATCGATGGCATATTACTCACAATGTTCAGATGAAAGTTTTGAAATCTACCAAAACAACTTATACAGTGAAATGCACAGTTGATGGATGTCCTTGGAGGTTACACGCTTCGGTTCCTACAGATGCAACATATTTCAGAGTTAAGACATATGCGGGTCAACACACTTGTGTTATTCCAATGCTAAATGCGGCGCACCGTAATTGTACTTCAAATCTCATATGCCAAGTAATTCTCCCGTTAATGAAGGGAAGACTAAATATGACGCCAAAAGAAGTGCAGGAAATGATGCGATCCACTTTGCATGTTCAAATAAGTTATTAGAAGGCATGGCTGGCAAGGAGCAAAGCATTACAGATTATTTACGGGAGCTGGGAGCAGTCATACACAGACTTGCCTCGGTATCTTACTATGCTGCAGAGTACTAATTATGGAACTTTTTGGCGGCTTGATCATTGATGGCCATAAGAGGGAATATGTCAGTTTGGCCGTGTTTTCTGGTTATTTGCTCCTTCTATTCAGGGATTCGCACATTNTCATCCACGCTAATGCCGGATTTAGTCCATGGTCCAACATAGCCTTTCGGGTCCCGTTTTCGCGCCCTATGCGCACCGAAGCACCCGAATGCTTCCGAACTTCGCCGGAATGATCCCAATGGCTTTCTAAGCTAACATACATCGTAACTTCATGAATTAGAAGTTCGGTATATTACAGGATATACCAGCAGTTTCATCATCTACATTTGGATGCTCCGGCTGGATTAGTTGCAGCCACTGCATGTGCATATATATTATATCAGATTAGCTGTAGTCTATTTCCAAACCCCACCGGATATAGGGTTCATCTTAAGTGGCTGCCACTTATAGCTGGTTTTGATGCATGTGGCGCTTTAGCCTGGGGTGCAGCAGCACTGGCCTATCTATATCGAGCTTTGGGATCGGCTGCATTAAAAGGAAAGGTCGAATGCTGTTGCTTCGCGACATTAGTACAGGTATTATGAGTAATATATAATAATTATTATATAAAGCTTCTCCTATTTAAGTTCAACAATTTAATTTATTGTCATTTATTTACAGATTTGGGCATGGGACCATCTACATGTCGGCCGACCTACTAGCGTTGGAGCTGTTGCCGACATGGCTGATTGCCCTATGGGTTGCCGGTATGACATATAAATTTGATACCGAATATATTTCTATATATATATATACACATTTGCAATTAACAAATATACTTTTCAAATATTAGATGGATGAACGCTGGTGGGTTACGTTTTGCAGCAAACGTTAGAACAACAGATATTGAGTTCTACAGAGATAAGTTAGACCAACAGAGAGAGACTCAGGTACATATTAATGCAACCATTTTTTGACTATTTCAACTGATATTTCAGCTGACTATTATTGGCTTTTTCACAGATTACATGGCGGCCGTACACAGATGCTATTATAGATGCGCTACCGGCATTCTGTGTACAGGGCAGTGAGGTATGGCGATCTCGGATGACACTGATTTGTTTTTATATCTTTGAGCTTCACGTGCCGGATCGAGTCCTACGGCAGTTTGGTCTCCTCCAGCATATATCCATTCCGGTGGAGACCATCCGGCGCTACACTTCTCAGGGGTGGCCAGATGAGGATTGGGCCCACTTTCATGCTGCACACATCGAGAGATGGGGAGATAGATTACAGGCCATTATTGACCAGCATCTGATTGTCGGTGATGATCCGGTACAGACGACCTCAATTTATATGGAGTGGTACTGACAGATCACGAGACAATGGATTTCTCGTCCAGTATAGCGTCCACCATTGACTTACCAGCCTCGTGGCCAGACCGAGAGAGCTTTGGTACGATCACTCAGCCCATTTATTATTTTTTTAATATTTTGTATAATATAGATTGCCAAAGGTGAGTTATTATCTATAATGCAGGTGGACGCTATACGACAGACACAGTATAGCATCAGAAGGCTAGTTCATGATCGACCTTCTTATAATGCGGTGATGGAGGCATTGACGTGCATGGATATCGATCTTGATAGTGTACTGGAGTACATTCCTACTATACCTGTCGCCACTGATATCAGAGGTCGAGATTTTGGACATGCATCGACATTGGGTCATCACCACCGTCAGACACAGACATCTGCTGTATCTCCATCTCCTAGTGATGTTGCTGATATGCCCGCCGCCCCTGAGAGATTTTCTTTAAGGCCATTGGACTTGGACTTGCTTTTGCCGCCGCCAGTCTCTAGCGAGCACTTTACATTTGTCTATTCTCGACGTCATGCCGCGTCTTCATCACAGGCCTGCCGAACATCTAGACAAGCTACTATCGAGGAGACTCAGGCGATACCGGAGCATCGCGAGGGCATTATGATTGGGGATCTCGATGAGATGGCCGATATCGAGGCAATTGATGACGTACCTATTGCTGATCTCGTTGTAGAGGGTGGCCGTAGACGTGGACGTGGCCGTGCACGAGGACGTGGCCGAGGACGTCGAGGGAGAGGACGATCGAGAGGCTGATTGTATATCTTTGATTTAGATAACTTAGACTTTGTATAATATTATATAATACTTAATTTAGTGCATATTTGTATATTTCTCGAAATTTTTTTTGATGTTTTTATTCTGTTGATTGTATCTTGTTATTCCACTCGATCTGTTGTGTTTCTTGTTCGAATATTTGTTATCGTGAAAAAACTTGCGTTAAACTTGTTGAAATTTTTTTTAAAATCAAGCTTAAATCAGCACCTGGTGCTGTTTGCACTAAAGGCGGTGAATGGTTCACCGCCTTTAGTGCAAATCCACGAACCCGGAGAAAAAAATGACTAAGTCCTGGACTGCGTGGTGTTTGCACTAAAGACGGTGAACCACTCACCGTCTTTAGATAAGACGGTGAACGATTCACCGTCTTATCTATGCCACAAATCCGGACTGTTGGGCGGGGGATTTGCTGAGAAGGCGGTGAATGGTTTACGCCTAGATAAGGCGGTAAACGATTCACCGCCTTTGTTAAGGCGGTAAACGAGTCACCGTCTTCTCGAGGCACCTTAAGCTACGCGGAGAATTGTTGAGAAGGCGGTGATACGCGGGGAATTGCTGAGAAGGCGGTAAATGGTCCACGCCTAGAGAAGATGGTGAACCACTCACCGCCTTCAAGATGCGTCCCAAAGACGGTGAACGAATCACTGTCTTTGTGAGAAACGCTGACCTGGCGGTTGAGGTGGCGAGAGGAGGGTTAGTTTTACAAATAAAAGTTTCACAGGATTATTTTGGCAATTACGAAATTTCACAGGGTTATTTTTGAAAAAAGTCCCGATAACAGTTCGAATACATATATTTTATATTTATATAATTTATTTAATTTATATTTTTATATATAAATAAATAATTATATATAATATATATTTTTATTATTTAATTTTTAGCAAAATAAAAATGTAAATGCCAGTTTAATTATAAAAAAACTCATTTATATATAAAGTTTCAACTATTAGATCAAAGTCTAATAGATAAGATTTTATAAATTTATTTTTTACATATATTCAATCATGTTTTTAACATTATCTATTTGTTGGCGCAGCCTCTGTGGGAGCCAGGCTCGGGGTTGGTTTTCGGCTCGTGTTCGGCTTGTTTACACGAACTGAATTTTTCGGCTTGATACTTTAACGAGCCAGCTTGTATTCGGCTTATTTACACCCCTGCTCGCGGGCCGTCTCCCATCCTCTCCATTCCCCCAACTCTACAAAAAGAAGGTAACAGCAGTCAATTTCTCTTTTTCCTCTGGAAAGCTTAGTTAGTTAATTCGCGAATAATTCGATAACCCAATTAAACAGCCCGTATATACGTTTTTTGCTAATAATTCGCGGACCCCCGTATTATTCGTCCCAAAAAACCCGCCCGCTCGGTCAAAAAAAAAAAAAAAAAAAAAAAAAAAAAAAAAAAGCTCCAGCAGAAAACGCTCGCCTCTCCTCTCGCTCAAAGTGTGACCTAGCCCCTCTCACTCCCCTCCTCCCTCGCGCCCCTCCCGACCGGCCGCTCGCGATCGGAGAAGCCCCCGCGGAGCCACGCGCCGCTCGCCATTGAAACTTCGGATTCTTCAGAACCCTCCCCACCCCGGGGCCGCTCGCCGCGCGCCGCTCGCCATCGGAACCCTCTCGCAGCTCGCCATCAGAAGTTCGAAACCCTCCCTGCCCCGGGCCAAAATTGAATCCAGGTAAGCTGTTTGGATCCACTGATTTTCTGCTCCGCATTGGGGAAGAAGAATTTAATAGCCGAATTTTTTATTCCGAATTATTATTAATTGGTGAACGTATAATTTCTGTGTAAATCGTGTATCCAAATTACTGGTGAATCCGTTTTTTAAGCCGTATTTTTCAACGAATTTAAAAATTAGAATACGAATTTTATTCGTATTATATCCCGTACCGAATTTTTGCCGAATTCAAATTAACTAAGACACCAAAAAAGAAAAGAGAAACGGAAAAATAATTTGGGATCTCTAAGGTACTCCTTGATTCATTTTCTATTTTGTCTATTAATTTCTCTTTTATTTCATTTAATTCTTCAAATGGAGAGAGTCTCCATTATGGGTGGGATCTACATAGTTATTATTATTATTATTATTATTATTTCAAAAAAAGGATGAAAAGTTAATGCTTCATATGTATGCATGAATTGTAAGTGGCAATGGGGTGATGGGCAGGTGGGGAAGAAGACAGAGGGATGAATTCGGCAGCTGCCATAGGGAAGTCTGCAAACATCTTCTGGCATGACTGCCCGGTCGGAAAGGCCGACAGGCAGAAGTTGTTGAAGCAGAAAGGGTGTGTTGTTTGGATCACAGGCCTCAGTGGGTCAGGTGAATTTTTGGTCCTTCTTGATTCTGTTTTGCTGTTGTATCTCTAGTTTGCAAACATGAGTTGTGAAAGGGTATCATCATTGCATCATTTGCTTCGGTTTCTGAATTCGGCCGTTCAAAATGCGTTTCTGTTTCGAATCATTTGTGAATCAGGAGCTTGCGCATGCAGATCTTTTGTTTAAATCGAAATTTTTTCGATTTGGCTTATTCTAGTTCGTAAATAGCGAAAAGTTTGCAAACTTTAATGGCTTTAATTTTTATCAAATGAAATCTACGGTTATTTGTTCTGATAACTTTGTTTTGAATTACAAGGTCTCGAGCGGGGAGCAAACATAGCTCCTGATTTGCCTAGTGTTTAATCTTGCACAAGTGTTCGGGATCAGTCTAATTACAAGATCTAGAGGCATGAATAGGTTTTTAAGAACTAAAACTCGTTCTAACAGGCAATTTCACAAGCACCTTATGTGCAGTCGAAATGCTATAAAAAAAAAAGAACAAGACAACCCCGGCTGTCGGAAACAGAACACAATCAAATACTTGATAAAACAGGAAACCACACATAAACACAAGGTATCACAGCTGAAAACACAAGCAATAACGTAAATGAGGTACCAATTTACGTAGAAACCCCTATCCAGGGGAGAAAAACCACAGGACCGTAAGAATAACTTTGTTATGCAAGAAAACAGAGTTACAAGGGTGGTAACCTGTAGAAGACAAGTTATGGTTCCATGCTGTTTTTTGGGTAGTTGATGCATCATGCCAGTTTGCGGAATTCTAGGATTTTTTTTTTTTTTTTTTTTTTTTTTTTTTTTTTTTTTTTTTTTTTCTGTCTAACCCATTAAGCTTGATGTGATCTAACTAGTTTATTCAGGAGTGACTATTTGATGTTAGTAAACAATAAAGATGGTTTTTTCTGATTGAACAAAAGAACTTGGGCATTACTGATGCATGGCAAATAAGATAGCCTTATTCATTTTCTTCTTGTTGATGTGATTAAACTCCCAACGATATATTCGTTCTTTCGAAGCAAACTTCAATCACGTTAGGTTGTTTCATTTTAGTATGACAGGGTATTTCTCATACAGGTTTCAAGTCGAATTAGCTTTTCATTCAGCTAGTTCATTGCAATTTGCATGTCTTAGTTTACAGCTGTCTTTGATAAAGCATCAAACAGCTTATATTTAAATGATTCTTTTTCAATATTGACTGATTTGTTTACAACCAATTTGTGGCCATTTTGTGTTTTCCAAGGGAAAAGCACCTTAGCATGTACACTAGGTAGGGAGCTGCACTGTAGAGGAAAGCTTGCATACGTCCTTGATGGTGACAACCTTAGGCATGGGCTAAACAAGGATCTCGGCTTCAAGGCAGAAGACCGTGCAGAAAATATTCGCCGGGTTGGTAAGTATATCTTGCTGTTCTCTGTGAAGAAAGCATTTACAAAGTCACACTATTGCTGTTTACTGCAAGACTCGTTTTATTAAATTTTCATTTCATACTAACATAATTACTGTTTGTTGATACATTTTTTTTTAAAACAGGTGAAGTGGCAATTCATTTCATACTAACATAATTACTGTTTGTTGATACATTTTTTTTTAAAACAGGTGAAGTGGCAAAGCTCTTTGCAGATGCAGGTTTAATCTGTATTGCAAGTTTAATTTCTCCATACAGGAGAGATCGTGACACTTGTCGTGCTCTGCTACCAGATGCTAGTTTCATCGAAGTTAGTATTCCCTACTCTCTCTGTCCTGACTAAGGCCATCTAGTAAATGATTCGTATTTTTTTTTAAAAAAAATTTGTCTGCAGGTTTACATGAATATGCCTTTAGAACTATGTGAAGCAAGGGATCCAAAGGGCCTTTACAAGCTTGCTCGTGAAGGAAAAATTAGAGGTAAGCTTCCCATAGCTATTACTTCGTTGATGAATATGAGCCTTCTTTGGATTTTGGAAAACCTGAGCCTTTTAATATGGAATGAGAAAACAAACAGAGTGTGTTCTTGCATATGTTTAGTTCTTTGAGATGCTAGTGTTGTTTATTCATTCGTAGATTAGTTTAAGGATGTCTCATGCAACCAAAATGATGATTTATATTGCCATGTCATGTGACTCGGAAGTACTGAAAATAGCAACCTAATGATAGTGTGTAATATTACACTACAATTAACAACAAATCAGATCTATAACAAATATCTAGGGTCTCCTTTGGCTACACTACTGCTCTTATCTTTTTCCTTTTTCTATTTTCTTGGTTTCTCTACTCAAGTTTTATGTGATTGAATGTGCTGGTGGATGTTGGAGTGTTTGCAAACTCTACAATGTCTACTTCTTTGGGCTTTGTTTAGCAACAAAATACAATCACATAGAACTTTAGTTGATAAGTAGTAAAACATAAGTGCAGTCAAATGAGACCTAAATACTTTATATTATTTAGTCACATATCTACAATCCCTTTTTTAATACTGACAGTGAACACCTCACTCTTAAAAGTTCAGCGACTTCATTTAGAATCCTCGAAATGGAAGTGTTTGTGTACCACCTATGTTGTCAAAATGCGCTTGAATAATCTGGTTGCAAAGTTTGGAAATAAAAAGAATCCACATCTGAATGAGTAACATCACCTTGTAAGTTGAGAGTCTACACTAAAGTCAATCACTGTAGGAATGAAAATATGTACTCGGCATCATATATAAGTCCTCAGGAAAGGTTTCTGGAATTTAAACCTATATAGGTGGTAGGTAAACATATCATTCCAAATTAAAATATGTATATAACTATGTATGATCTTTTATATTGCAGTCAGAACCACTGAGGTAACATATATAGAGTGTGATTGTCAGCAGAAACACACAATCTAAAAGAGTTTCAATAAAACAGACTTCTTTTCACAAGCTGTTCATTCATAACCTTGAAATTGAGAAATTTTCCTTAAGACAATTCATGTGAGTCTTAAGTACTCTTACCACATTATCAACTTAGGCTTTAGTTTGGGCTTATTGATAAAATGCACATGGTCTGTACATATCCCCTAACCAAAGGTCTGTTATAATTCTCAGCTATATATCAAATGAGATATGAAAATGTTGCCTTGTAAGTTTTCAATGTGACCTAGATATGCTCCCATTGACTGTTTAATGAATTTCTGGTCTGCCTCTGTATATCCACGTGAGACAAAACCGCTGACACACCTGACATAGTCCCACATTAGAATATGGGGTTCCACTCAGATATATGAGGACAAGGACAGTGATACATTATTTGGCCTAGTATTGGCTGAGCTTGAGCAAAGTGAGGTTATCTTGACTTGACTCGAGATTACTGTAGTATTGTTTGATGCTTGGCTCAAGATCTTCAGTACGAGCTAGAAAAGTCCCAACTCGAGCTTCACACGCTGTTCTTCAGAGCAAGCTCATGCTCAATTGGTTGCATTGAGTACAAGTGGTGGGAGACAACCTGAGCAAAAGATGTCAGCTCAGTGCAGCTTGTCTCATCCTATAATATATCTCACATTTGTGCTCTACACAGTTCAGCTAGTCCTCTAGTACAATAGAAAGCTGTAGCACCGGGGAAACAAGAAATTCTATAGGTTGTTTGCTTGGAGGTTTGATCATGTGACTTGGGGACAAGAGTAGTACAAAGCTAACCACAACACTAAGCCTCATTATATACAACTGTCCGATAACTATTATAATGACAAATAGATATATTGATATGTGAGGCTTTTCCTTGCTGAACTTGAGTAAGCCAAGTCACTGTGAGCTTGTCTCCTTAAGCAAATCAAGCTTAAATTCCTGGTTTGAGCTGGTCTTATTTTCTAAAGGAGGGAGCTTGATCCAAGCTGAAAATGAGCAGTGCTGGAGTGGTTTGGAAGGTGCAGGCTTTTCTAACCTACTAACCTACTCAGGCTTAAGCATTTCAGATTAAATTGTTAAAGGCCCATTTCAAGCTACTAATACTAGATAGCAAGTTGGCTTGTTCGATATGATATCACAGCTACGACCAGAATTGAATGAAAGAAATGCTGGCTAGCTAATGAAGTATTGCCAACTCTTAACCTTTTAATCACTTTTACTTGGGTCATTTGATTATACTCTGATCAGGCCAGAAGTATGCTGAATTAAGCATTTCCATTTGGAAACTTCTACAAAAGTTAACTAGCTTTCTTTGACTACAATCGCTTGGAGTGCTCCTGGATCAAACATTCATGGAATCACAGCACAGCTAAAATGCCTCAAAGGAAAATTAATGATATTATTTTCCCCTGAAAATTGTTGCTTTAGCCATGTTTATGATTTTGCAAACAAATCAACAATACTAAGAATAAAGAACCCATTTTTTGGTGCCGAGAATCTAATAGAACTTGCAAAAAAAAAAGAGCAAACGAAGTAACAAATGCTGAACACTGCCTTAGTTCATCTTCTTATTGTTTCGCTTGCAGCCGCTCAAATGTGGTTCACTTATTGGGCTTTTAGCATATGAGTTCCTCAAATCTATCATTATTAGTTATAAGGCCCTGGAAACCTGTTATTAATACGTTAATCTCACAAACCATACTAGTTGTTCATATTAGTCCCTCCAGTTACGTTTAAAAACTTGTTATAATAATGCTCCATGAGGATATTAAATAATGGTATTAATTTACTACGATGAACAAAACATTTGATATTTTTTCTATATTATCTAATAATTCTATTCAAGCATTATCCAAAAATTTCAAGCACCTCATCTCCATTTATAATTTCAATGTTAAGAATTGTTAAGCGGGAAAAGGATAGCCATCATGTACTACATATAACTCACGATTCAATTAAAACAAAGGAAGATACTTTCTTCAACCTAACAATTCAAACTACCCAATTTCTTCAAAGATTCTCATATGGATGAAGATTTTAATGGTGTTAGAGTATATATGGAGAGAGAGAGAGAGTGGGATCATGAGTGGAAATCTTGAAGAAACTTGAAACCTAGAAAAAAAACCCTAAGGGAAAACTAAACTTTTAATTCCCCAAATAACATGGGTTGAAGATACTTAAAGAGACTAATATGAATGAAAAATGACGATTGAGGAACTCTTTTGCAAACAAGATTTTAGGGACTTCGACGAAATATTGTTATATTGTAGGGACTGTTATGCTCTTATGACTGGTTTCTTGAAAGTCCCTGCTGTCGTTATGGTTATTGTTTATATCAGAGTATGTTGATTACTTGAAGTACATTCTTATTTTTTTCAATATCCAGTTCCATATAACTGGGTCAATTTGGAAAACCTATTTATGTTGTAGTAAACTAAAGACTATAAATGGACCCGAATTCAACCCACCCAATTAAGACCTTCGAATGCTTGTAGATATGATCAAAAGTCAAAATCAACATTTTCTTTTTTTCTCTGTTAAATAACAACTATACGGGTGATTGACATTTCTGTCTTCTTTATTGTTTTGTTTCGGTTCTTTCAGCCATACGTTGTAAGTAATTTGTTGTTGCAGGTTTTACTGGAATAGATGATCCTTATGAGCCACCATTGAATTGTGAGGTACACTATTGACCCTAAAGTATGTAGTTTTTTTTCTCTTTCTTTTCTCATGCGTTGATCCCCATGTCCATGCCGAGCATTAGCCAAAATACTTCCTCGCAATGGCTATTTCTCTATCCCAGCACAATTTCATTCATGAAAGACGTAGAGAAGTTGGTATTTCTGATTTTCATCAGCTGTCCTGAACAATATATGTTAGATCAAGCAAACGGCTGTTACATTGTTAATCCCCAGTTGGACAAAATTATACTAAAAATTTCTTCTGAATGTAACAAGTTCTAGTACAAGAACTCGCAATTTTATGAATTCATGTTATACACCAAATTCTAAGCTGATGAGGTATGATACATTGTATGTAGAATATCTACTAAAATTGTAATGAGGTATGAGGCAGTGTTGACATTGGTTTTGAAGAGAAGCTGGATGGAAAATAAAAATATAGCGTGATACATTGTTGATGAAGAAAAGAAAATGTAATGGATTCTAATTTAAGTAAAAAGCAATGAATTATATGAAATTAAACTTATCTCAGCTATAATTATATGTGGAAATTCTGGCTTTTCTTGGCTTAATTATTTTTCAAAGCTAGGTTGATGTTCAGGAGAACAACATTAATGCTGATGTCCAGGAGCCAACTGAAAGAGGATATTAATTTTTAATTGCCCCTTTAAATGTGAGGTGGATTTGTTATTTCATATTAGTTTGGTTAAGAAGTCCAAAAAACTTAAAAATGAGTATATTTTCTTGTCATACTAGTTTGCAACTTTGCACTAACAAGATAAACCTTTGTTTGTTTAGAACGCATCTGTTTAATGACGTAAGTTTAATTTTAGCCTGATCTGTCAAGTTTTCTCTCAATATTTTTGGTGGTTAGATTGTATTTCCATTCAGGAAGAGGGGTCGAGGTTCACTACTGAAATGTAGAACTTACTGGCTTTAATTTCCAAAGCCAGCTTTTGAATGGATTTCCAATTGGAATTGGTCGAATTAACTCATCAAATATCATTTCTTTGAGTTGAAGCTAGGAACTATCAACAGTATTTGGGGTCTAGTACTATCAAGTATCAATTCAATTTTGATGTTATAGCATTTAAATCGATTATCCATGCATCAAACATGATGCATAGCATTCGACGTTTCTAAGAACCAATCATTATTTGCAGGAAATGAGGGACTAATAAATAAAAGACCTTTTAATCAAACAAATGAACTAAAAAGTGGCAGTTGACCGTTTCTACATTAATGTTTCACTCTTCTGCTCATCCACAATATATTTTTAGATCATTTTGACAAGATATTTGTGGGCCTATGCAGATAGAAATACAACAAGAGAACGGAGTGTGCCCCTCCCCTTGTGCCATGGCAGGACATGTTGTTACTTATTTAGAGGAGAAAGGCTTTCTACAAGAGTAGCAAATGGATGTCGGAAACCTTTCTTTTGGAGGAAAATAATTTGCAACCATTAACCGTAAGTGTCCTTGTAATTGTTATGTATGAATCTTGTTTTCGGAAAGGGTGGCAACAGGAGGGTTGTTCTAATTGGTGTGTATGAATCATGCTTCCTAAAGAGGCGTAGGTGCAAATCTAATGTAATTATTCATTATTCAATTTTTTTACTTTGTAATTTGTTTTAAATTGCTTATTGAATATTGTTACTTTGTTTTACTAGCTTTCCCTATGTGTATATCACTGGAAGAAAATACAGTGATAATTGGATTATTTGCCTGAAAAGATGAAGTGCTTTATCACCTTTTATTGAGCTTATTGTTGGGTGTGGTGAATACCTTTTTTGTTAACTATACATCCAACATATACGCGGAGCATTTTGCATTCTTTTTTGCGGTTGTTTGGCTACTCTGAGCAACAGAGCAGTATAATGACCGAGCTCAGCCAATGATTTGCTGTGTTCATTCCTGACTCAAAATCGAAATCAGCTTTGTTCTAAACTAGGGCTTGGTTAAAGAATAGATTGGCAAAAATGGAGTGATAAAGTCTTCTTGAGATTCGGTTTGGTGTGATCTTGATCAGTGCTTTTCTTGTTTGTGTAATTTAGATTTCAATCGAAGGGTTGAAGTGTTCAGTAGCAACAGTATTGATTTGTGTTTCATTCTGCTGTATCTTAATATGGTTTTGACGGGATACTTTATTTTATGGTACATTATAAGGAGACATGATATGAATGAAGTAAATAGTAAGTAGGCAGAAGGTGCAGATCAAAGTAATATCTGTTTCAATCTGATTGGGATATGACTTGACAGGACATTTGATGGGTGTTGGGATGAATTTAATAAAATATTTTTCTTGTCTTATGCTTTGTTTGGAAATTCTGGTGGGATACATTGCAAGTAGTTTCATTTATTTTCATTGATTCAGTTAATGTATAATATCTGTGATTCTATCTAAAAATGGAGAAACTCAGGAATTGGATTAGGTCAGCTTTGTTAGTTATTACTATTATGTAAAGAGTGTTATATGTTTTTTGAATATTGTCCTTATATATTGTTCATGTGTTAGCTAGGCGACATTGTGGGAACCCAAAGCGTTTTGCCTATAGGAAAGGCAAGAGGAGTTAGGGTTCAAGCAAGAGTTATTCACATGGTTATATTTTTTATGCAAGCCATTTTTTTTTTTTTAATTTTGTTTTTTACAGGTTGATAAATTTGGCTCTATTGATGGGAGGAGACCTTTGCATTAAACATGATATGGTTTCAGCAGAGAGGATTGTCAGCACATGGGGTATTTTGGAAGCAGGTTAGACTATTATTGCTACTTCCTTAGACCACAAATCATCACTACCATCCACATTTTTCTGCAACTTTTTATTACACAGTACCCTTGAAATGACAACAATTATTGTGTGTGGGTTACCCCTTGTGCCCAACTTTTGTCCTTTTGGTATAATTTACAAACACTGTAACTAGGAGAATTTTAGTTAAGAAAACTGCTATGCTTGTATAAACAACAAATTTTATAATAATTTATGAAATTTAGAATTTCATCATGTTCTTATTCTCTCATGAGCAATGCTACCCCCACTCTATCCAAAAATCATTAATACTCTATTTATCACATCATTTTTTTTTTTTTTTTTTTTACGAGAAACTATTTTGGATAGAGTGCGAAAGATCTATCCCCCTCCCTTTTGGGTATACAAGAAGTATTTTTCTTGTATTATTAATCTTATAAATGACAATTATCACTTGTAATTGATGCCTTTCTATCAACTAAATATAACCACGTATGCAAGTTTATAAAAGTTGTAGAATTTGTCTGTAAGTGTAGTATTACTCTTTAACTAAATTGCTGATATAATTCACAAAATATTAGTTTAGTTTACGATTATAATGGTATTGGAGTTGTCAAAGAAAAACTAATGCGAGGTTGCCAAGTTTGCCTATGTAAAATGTTATAAAAATTTGTTAGTAAGCAAAGCATTTTCTGTATGTAAAAATGTATGGTGACTCTCTCACCTACATTATTAAATGGCCTCCTCAAAGTCATTTTTTTTTAATTGACACTTCCTTAACTTCTAATTTTTTAAATTTATATTTATTTAATTTATTAAGTTGAAAGTTTTTAAATTTAATTGTCTATTAGTCAGTAATTGTTAATTGTTTTATGTTTTTTTTTGTTGAAAAATAGTTAATACTATTCAATTTGAAATATGGTGAAAATAAGTTAATACTATTCAATTTAAATTATTTCGGATTCAATTTAACATATTTTTAAAAACATGCTGACATCACATATCTAAACATCACTTTCTCATAAAATGGCTATATATATTAGGAGTATAATAGTTGTTGTGCTCCTAATAGCACAGAAGTCTTACTCTCTCTTTATATATAGTATGTCTCCTGTGTTTTTGAAAGCACGGAGGTGCCAATGCTTTTACATCATGTTCGATGATAAAACATCCGATTCGACGATCGGCTCAGTTAGACATACCAACGCCATTAAAACTATTTAGAAATCAAATTTCATAATTTTTTGACATCATTTGTCAAATGATCAAAGGGTTTTAAAAATCACTATTTTAATGGCCTATGTGACACATATGTAAGTTTAACAATATAGAACAATCCAAATTAGTTAAATTTCAATAAAAAAAATTACTTATCGTCAAAAGCAAGATTAGTACTTCTGATTTGAAATTATTATTTTTTATGAGATTTTTATTTCAGCTGTTTATTTTGAAACTATTCGTTCACTAGACAAATAAAGTCAAAATATTATGAAATTTGACTTCTAAGTAGTTCAAATACAGTGGATCATGTCTGATGTCTAACGGAGTAGTTCATTGAATCGGATACACCATCATAAAAAGTAACTTGAAGATACAGAAACTTTTGTATTTTCAAAAATATAATAGCCTAGCTCTCTCTCTCTCTCTCCATATAACTATGCCCTACAATATCTTTATCCAAAGATTATATATCTAAAAGCACCGACGCCTTGGTGCTTTTAAAAATATTCTAGCTCAACTCATTTACCTCATTGACTAATCAAAGTTAAGTATTTCACCGATAGTTAACTAAATTTTTTTAACGAATTCTAATGGTAAGAGTATATTTGAAAATATTAGAATTTTTGTAGGAATAATATAAGAAAGTTGAACTTTATAGGGATGTATTTATAATTCGCTATATTTACAGAGAGCTGTATGCAATTAACCCTATATATATATATATAGAGAGAGAGAGAGAGAGAGAGAGAGAGAGAGAGAGTGGGCTGGTATGCTTATGGAAGCATGGAGCTCTCCGTACTTTCAAGTTGTTTTCGATGTTCGGACTTTCGAATCGACGATCGGCTCCGTTAGAGTTGATCTAGAGTATTTGAAGTACCTAGAAAATAAATTTTGTGATTTTTCGATATCATTTGCCTAGTGATCGAAGGGGCTCAAAATCAATAATTTTAATGGCCGTGGTGAGCCGGTTGCAAGTTTAACGGTGTAAAAATATTCAAATTACATGAAATTTTGATAGAAAATTCTTTATACCATATAAAATAAGATCAATAAATTTGATCTAAAATTTTAATGTCATATCATTATATTTTGTAAGATTTTTATTAGCCGCACTATATATATATATATATATATATATATATATATATATACTAGTGAAGTGCACGTGCAATGCACGTTGCACAAATACTAAAAAATAAATTTTTTATAAATAAATATTATAAATTTGATATATAATATTTAATTATTATTAAAATAAAATGACAGAAATAAGAAATAGAATTACAATATTATCAAAGAAAAAAACACAAAATCCATCACAGTACCATAAAAAAAAATACACAAAATCTGTCACTAAACTAACTAAAAATGTCACCATTATTTCATTATTTAACAGATAAAAAAGTTGAAATAAAGTATGAATTTTTTACCATTACTTAAAAAATATTTATCTTCCTGGCCGTCATTGCTTATATGCAAAATATACTGAAAGTAAGAAAAAAAATAAAGTAAACATTAATAAATCATCGAGATAGATAAAATTAATAAAAAATAAAAATTTAATAAGAATTCACATAAGTAAAAATTTTTATCTTAATTTTATTTCTTGAGTTTCTGGAATAGGTGGATTAAGCACAACTTTACTCGCAAAACTCGTCGCTAAATAAATTAATTTTGATAAATAAATTTAAAATACTACAGAAAAAATAAAATATTAAAAAAGTATATTTACCCTAATTATCGATATTAACGTGCATTGCTGTTAATACAATAACTGAATTTTTACAATAGCGTCTATGTTAGCACCATCTTGTCCCAGAGGATCAATCTAATTCGATTCATACTTCAAATCTATCCAAAAAATTAGTTATTAATAATTTTTTTTTCATATGAAATGATAAAAGTGGAAACACTTTACTGTTTATCCATTATCACAACTTCACATTTAGAACGATTACACTATGACTTCATACAAATAGGGAGTGATTGATTTGGACAACCATTGCTACAACATCTGAGAAAAACTGTAGTAGTATATGTGGTGAAGGTGGCAAAGGCGGCGTAGGCGATAATGTGCCGGAGCCGGTGACGACGAATACGATGAGGAAGACGATGACGATGTGCCGGTACCGATGACAGAGATAAATGAGAAAGGATATTACTAAAAAAATATTTGAGAATATTTGAAAAAAAATATAGGTGAAAATAAAAAAGGATATTACTAAAAAAAATATATACTTTATATTTGAGAAACATATTGTAGCAACCCTGATTTTTGGGTTGCCCGTGGATTTCAGCATCTGAGACTTGTCGACACATCTGGAGAGTGTCGGGACAAGTTCGAGTCATTTTGGCGCGAAATGGACGTAAAACGGACTCAGTGCAACGCAAGAGCAGTGTTTTGACATTGGAATTTGCAAAGTGCAGATTTTCAGTGCCAAGTACCGGTACCACGCAGGGAAGTACCGGTACACCAGTGTATTTCCAGAACAGACTGCTCTCGGGTTTGCCACTGTGGTGCTGAGTACCGGTACAGCATAGGGCTGGTACTGATACCCGATGTGCGAAGCTGTGGGCTGAGAGGCCGAGTACCGATAACCAAATCTGGTACCGGTACTCCAGCTGGGATTTTGAGTTGGTGAAGGGCATTTTTGTCCTTTAATGTGTCGATCAACCCAATGTTTATCCCAGCCTTTATATTGACAGAGAGGGGTCTTGGTCGGTTCTTCTTCTCCTTTCCCTCTCTCTTTCTAGTTGGCGGACCCGAGCGTGGTGGAGGCCATGGTTTGAGCTCGGATCGACGTTGACGTTGCGCCGGGGAGCCGTTCGAAAGCGCGAGCGTGGCGGTTGCATTGTTTGGAGGCCGGGCGAGCGCGGGGTTTTCCTTCTCTCGACTTTCTACCGTGGTTGGACTAGCTTTTAGAGGTGGGTTGAAGTTTACCGAAATCGTCAGAATATCTTCTAAATTTTAGTATCGTCGACATGTATTAATTGTGTAGTTTCTTGCTAGTACTCGAATTCATGGATTAGTGATTAAATCTGAATTTGGAGTTAAGCTAGTAGTTTAATTTATATGTTGGACTTGGAATTGACTTAGGAGAAAACTGTTAGATTCTACACTGTCACTTTCTGAAAACTATCAGATTTAGTTTTAAGAGCTGTAGTTTGTTTGTATCGCCGCAGTTTGTACGCGGTGGATACTCAGATTAGTGTAGGATGAATTTACGGTCGTGCTGGGATGCCGAGCTTATTTTACAGTTGTGTGTAGTCTGTTTCGGACTGTCGGGTGCCGTCGCGGTTGACGGTGGGCCCAGATTTCTATTTTTTGCATCAGATTGTGCCATTTGCTTTGGTTGTTAAATCAGTTGTTAGATCGGTTAGACCCATTTGCTTTGATTATAGCTTATGAGAGCCTGATTGAGCTCGGCAGAGATACGCTTGCATACTCGATTCGGTAGAGTCCACGAGTGCCACTCCGGAGTCGGGCTTTGTGCGTTTGCGTTGATGTCGTAGTGTCTTGATTGGACTTGCTCTCCACTAACAACCCAGCGTGGTGGTAGTTGATGTAGCTTCGGCAGGCGGGACGGGTGTGTTCATAGTCCCTAGTGAGATTAGGTCAGAGTTTGTATCATGTTTACATCTATAGATAGCTAGTATTGGTTAATAATAGTATAGTGGCATATAGCTGTAGGGTTTGTATCAGCTTCCTTTACTATCTTCCTGTATACTTTCTGTAGACTTAGTGGGTGAGCCGTTGAGGTCAGTAGCGGTACCCACTGAAGACTACTTTTTTTTGCAGTAGTTCTCACACCCAGTTGTTGACCCTTTTTTGCAGAGTCATCTTCTGTGGCTGCTGCTCTTCCTGATATTGATCGTGGAAAGGGAGTTGCGAGCTAGATTCCGTCCAGACGAGTTGCAGGGCTAGAGGAGTACCTTTCACAGGTAAGTTTAGGATATTTATGTACATATGATTGTTGTCTGGGTACTCGCTGGAGCGAGTGTTGTAGTAGACATTTTTGTATATACTTGAACCTCTCGAGGTTATATATATATATATATATATATATATATATATGCTACTATACTATCAATAATACTAAGCCCTTGGTANATGTACATATTGATATTAGATACTCGCTGGAGCGAGTGATGTTGTATCTGGAGGCTATGTATAGTGAACCTGATGTTTATTTACTTATGTTTACAGTTCTGCTAGTAGCTCTATACTACTAGTTGTAGTTTTGTATGATTACAGGTACAGGTACAGCTATCGCTTCGTATACAGGAAAAATTCCTATGTATACAGCGGGTCTGTTGGCGTGCCCGAAGAAACGTGTAATTCGGGACGTGACACATATAGGTAAAAATGAGAAAATATTAAAAAAAAAAATGCTAAAACAGTATAAAGACACATTAAAAAAGAAATTTTCAGGTGAAATCAAAATACTTCGCCTACTGTGGCGAAGTGGCGAAGGCAACAATGTGCCGGTGCCAGTGATGATGATGACGATGAGGAGGACGATGACTATTTTGAGAATATTCAAGAAAAATATAGGTCGAAATAAAAAAGGATTTTACTAAAAAAAATATATGCTTTATATTTAAGAAACATATAGGTAAAAAATGAGAAAATACTAAAATAAGATATACTAAAACAATATAAAGGCACATTAAAAAAGAGAAATATTCAGATGGGATCAAAATACCTCTCCAATTGTGGCGAAGGTAGCGAAGGCGACAATATGCCGGCGACGATGATGATGATGACGATGAGCAGGACGATGACAACCACCTGCCGACAATAGGGACAAATGAGAAAGGGTATTACTAAAAAAAATATTTAAAAATATTTGAGAAAAATATTGGTGAAAATAAAAAAAAATATTACTGAAAAAAGTATATACTATGTATTTGAGAAACGTATAGGTGAAAATGAGAAAATACCAAAAGATATGCTATCAAAAAAAAAGATATGCTCTATATATTGTGTGATAAGTAAAAAGGATATTACTAGAAAAATATATGCTTTATATTTGAGAAACGTGTAGATGAAAATAAAAAAAATATTAAAATAAGATATGCTAAAACAGTATAAAAGCACATTAAAAAAGATAAATATTCAGATGGGATCAAAATACCTCTACAATTGTGGCGAAGGTGGCGAAGGTGGCGAAGGCGCCAATATGCCGGCGACGGTGATGATGATGACGATGAGGAGGACGATGAAGATATACTTGCTAACAACGGGGATAAATGAGAAATGATATTACTAAAAAAAATATTTAAAAATATTTAGAAAAAATATAGGTGAAAATGAAAAAAAAAAATATTACTAAAAAAATATATACTTTATATTTGAGAAACGTATAGATGAAAATGAGAAAATACCAAAAGATATTGTAATGTACTGAATTTTAATATAAAAGTAAATACAAATAAAAATAGTGTGAGATACTATTTTTTTTGGACTTGAAGAAGTAAAGTATAAGTCGGAAATGACTTGTGCTGAAATCGGAATGGAAACAGAAGATTTAGAATTTTCTGTGAGAAACGGGACTGATCTTTTAGCAGAAAATTCAGTGTCAGAAAATTATGAAAATATGAAAATATGTCGGAATTATTTTTATGAGGTTAGATTTAAAGTTTCATGTCATTCCGACACCCGAAAAGTGGAAAATAAAATCTGACTGCTATCTGCTAGAGATTTTAGTTCGGTAGAGCTTTCGGAGACAATAAATGGTCGAAACTGAGAAGTTAAGATATCTTTCTTCTTCTTAAGTTAAACCGAGCCTGACTATCAAATTTGAGCGCAAACGGACATTCAGAAAGGCTCTGGCGAAAAGTATCATATTCTGAAAGCTAAACTGAAAGTTGTAATAGTGTTATGTGGAAGGTGTTAGGTGCAATTGTGCACATATGAGGAGTGTACGAATGGGGCCTTCTTGCATCCCTCTCATTTCCCCTCATATTTGCAACCCTAGGAGAAAGGTCTCTCTCTATCTAAGCTCTCTTTCTCTCTCTTGAAGGTGGGAAGCAAGAGAAAGGGTTGGTGGCGAAGAAAGCTTGGAAGTGGGTTTTCATCTTCTTCATCTTCTTCCTCACCATTAGAGTAAGCTTTTGAGGTAAGCTTATTGCCCTTTAATGGTAGATCTCTAGGGTGTGAATCATATACTCGAGAATTGGTTTTAGTGGAACCCTTAGGTGCTAAATAGATGATTATTGCTTGAATCACAAGGTTGTATGATGAATTCTTACAATAGTTGTATACTAGGGTTCCGATTGGGATTTTTCAGAATGTTAGGGTTTGATCTAAATTGAACCTATGTAAACCTAATTGTTAGGTGTTCTGACGCATTGGTGGCCTCGGTTCGGCAATTCGACGAGGCTACGCGAAGATATTGAGGAAAAGGATCGTTTTGGCTTCGTTTTTGCCTGGAAGGCCGAGGTGGCGTCCAAAAATCGCAAGACCGGATTTCTAGTGTCGCGGCATCACCAAGAGGTGGGTGGTGTCATCCCGAAGCAGTTGGACTTCCCTCTATGTCCAAGTTACATTATTGATCATATTTTCACATGTTGGTGTTATGCATGATAGGGTGTTTGGATAGTTGCATTTCCATTCTTTGCATGTGCCTTGGTAGTGTAGCATTGTGGGCTTGACGCGTGAACTTAGGATGCATGAGAATAAGGTCTTGTGATATAGAACCCTATAGCGATAAAGATAAGTGATGAACTTAATCTTATGTTTATGAAAATCAATGACATGTGAACTAGTGTAGTGGAAGCACTTAAAACATGAACGAGTGGCATGTAAATTAGTGTAGTTGAGACACTTACAACATAATGATGTAAACGAGTGGCATTTGAATTTAGTGTAGTAGAACACTATGATATTTAAACATAGGGAGAGTTGAGTTCCCGAGTAATTGATAACCCTAGTTGATAGGGTATCCTCAGTTGACGAGGATTGGATCATACTCACATAGTTTATTTTAAGCTTGGCTATGGTCGCTCCACCCAAGCGGTGCACTCCGGAGTTGTCACATGAGGGGCAGACGTAGTTGTCCTGCAGACGGTCTCGGGTGGGATAAGGGCGGGGTAACTCCTCACCTATGAGATTTGAGATTTGAGTCGGGGCGAACATTCGGGTTAGCCAAGTTGATTTGGTAATGAACATGCATGACATAGTAGATTTGCATTCATACCATGAGTAGACATATTGATATGTTAGTAGTTTACATAGCCATGTCGCAATTATATCCTTGATGTTCTTGAAGCATACTAGCATGATAGTAGATTTCGTTGCTAGATGGACACTTCATACATTTCCTATCATATGAAGGCATAGTAGTTTACTTGCAAGTTCTGTTACTATGTAGTAGTTGTTTCCATATATTTATCTATCTACTTATGCCTGTTTAGACTTAGTGGGAAGATCGGCGGAGTCGGCGGCCGAACCCACTGGGAACTATTCATAGTTCTCACCCCACTTTGTTGCAGGTCCGAGTTCGAGCGCTCCGGACGAGGATCGCGGTAAGGGCATAGCGCCCTAATAGCTAGTAGCTTTTCATTTTGCATTAAAGTACCCTATGTATGTGAGAGGACATGATGTTTATATAATTTGGAGAGTTGTGCATGTTGTGAGATGGATATGTAGACCTTATATATACATTTTGGGAGATATAAATGTAAACAAGATGTAAATGGTTGAATGAAATGTAATAGTTAGAACTATCTCTCCTTTGCTTTCTTGTATGCTTGTATGTACACTCGCATTGATCATGTATGTTGTTTAAGTTTACCTGGGCAACTTGATGTACATGACTTTGTTGTTTAGCCTTGGGCGGACAGGAGAGGTGCTGTCCGTTCGACGTCTGATCGACGTGCCCGAACCGACCAAACTGGCGGTCGCGGGGCGTGATAGCTATGCTACCAAAAAAAGATATGCTCTATATATTGTTTGATAAGTATTATGATGAGATAAGATTGGATATTATATATGAAGGTATTAAGATATGCTTCATATTTTAGAAATGCGTAAAATATTTCGACAGGCATTGTGTTATATGTAAGGAAGTGAATTCTCGAAATCCGAGAGTTGTACTTCGTCCAGAATCGACTAATTGTCGAGTGGGTATGCTTCAGAAAAGCCGAAGATGTCCAAGCACCAAAAGTGCATTGGAGCTGGAGTCCACGAGAGCAAATAGTGCAAATCTGCACTTTTAAGTGCAGATTAGGCTCTCGGGGACTGGTCCCTGGCCTGAGGGACCGGTTCCCGTAAGCTTGCTGCGCAGGGAAAACCCTCTGCGCACAAGTCTGCTCTCGGGGACCGGTCCCTAGCGGGAGAGACCGGTCCCTGTAAGCAGTGTGGAGTCCCAGTTGGGACTGGTCTCCCAGTGGAGGACCAGTTCCCGTAAGTGTCCTGCGAGAGCATTGCTCTCGGGGACCGGTCTCCGGAAAGAGGGACCGGTCCCCGTACGCGTGGAGGCTGGCAGAAAGCCCTCTGCCTGCCTGGGATGCTCTCGGGGACCGATCCTCCCGTAGAAGGACCGGTCCCCGTGCGCGAGAAATGCCCAGTCTGGGCAGGCTGAGAGAAGCAAAGTGGAAGGGCTTGGCTGCAATTGTTACATGAGTTAGGGATATAGAGGGGAGATCACCCACTCTCCCTCTCTCATTTCCCTTCAAACACTCTCTCTCTCTCTCTCTCCCTAGAAAAGAAGGAGAAGAAGAAGGAAAAGGAGAAGAAGAAGAATGAGGGGAACTTGAAGGAGATCACCATCACCATCTTCTTCTCTTCCTTTCCTTCCATTGGAGCTAGCCTGGAGGTAAGCTTCTCAACCCTAATGGTAGAAACCTAGGGTTTTGAGTTTTTAGCTTTGTAAATGGGTCAAATGGACCCCTAGCATTCTTAACAAGTGTTTAGAGCTAGAATCAAGGGTTTTGAAGTGATGGCTTAGCATAAATGCAAACCTAGGGCACCCAAATTGGGGATTTGGTTACTAGAAGGGTTTGATCTCAATTGATAGTGCCTAAACCTAATTGATAGGTGTCTAAACGCGTTGGCGAAGTCAGAATCGCGATTCATCGAACGGGTGAGAAGATATCGGCAAAACAAGGCCGACCAAGCTTAGTTTCGACCTAGGAGGCCGAGACATCGTCGTAACGTTCGTTGGGAAGTGTTTCTAGAACCTCTACATCGACAAAAGGTGGGGGGTGTCATCCCGAAGCAACCGAACTCCTTATTATGTCTTAGAACATATGAAATTTCATCTCTTGCATATACATTGTAGGATTGCATGATAACACCTTTTCCTTATGCTTTCTAAATGATAACCTAGTGTGAGTTGAATACTTGGTAAATTGGATAGGTAAGGATTGGGTCGGAACATTGAATCCTATAGTGCTAAAGGAAAGAGATGAACTCGATGATGATTAGTGATATAACGAGTGGCATATAATTGATATGTGAACAAAACAAGTGGCATCTAATGTAGTGTATTATGACACTAGTGGTACGTGAATATAGGGATAGGAGGATTCCCTAGTGAATGACTCGTGAACAAAGAACTTAGTATAGCTAAGCACATATGCATGATTGTCGGAATAGTTGAGTTCTGAGAGAATTGTTGGCCCTAATTCGTAGGGTGTCCTCAAGTGGAGAGGATAGATCAAGCTCACGGTCTGTTATTGGGGTAGTATAGCCATCCGGGGTCGTATAGCCATCCATGTCGTCGAGTACTCCGGAGTGTCGGGCGATCAGGACAGAGTTGATGTCCGCAGACAATCCCGGGTTTGAGAGCGAGTTAAGTCTCCTTACCCAACGGGATGAGGATGTGAGTCGAGGGCGACCTCAAGGGATTCGCCATGGATTGGGTAAATAAAAGAATAAACCGTCGTTGAACATGGTTGAATTGGACATAGTAGCATGATAGTAAACCTTTACTAAATGATGCATGCATTCGTATCTCTGATTATGGGCATAGTAGCATAGCTTTCCTATTATGTCATTTACTGTTTTAGATATATATATATATCTATCTATCTGTTGTTACTTTACCCACTTGGACCTAGTGGGGAGATCGGCGAAGTTGGCGGCCGAGCCCACTGGGAATTATGGAAGATAGTTCTCACCCCATTTCATTACAGGGTCGAGTGCAGGCGCGCCGGGCGAGGATCGTGGCAAAGGCATTGCGTCCGAGCAGTAGTATAGTAGCTTCCTTTATACATTAGAGTACCATTTTGTATCTAGATGCTTTATGTTTTTGGAAGAGCTAATGATATAATTGAGATGAACATGTATCCATTTTGGGAAAGATGTAATTATAAAAAGAATGCAAATGTGATGTAATAGCTAGTAGATCTCTCTTTATTTCACTTGTATTGCTTGTGGATTACTTGCTCTTAGCTGTGGGCACAAGTTGTGCCCTTCGTTGATTGTGTACTTATAGAATTTAAATTCCTGGGTAAATTCTTGTACTCGATCTGTTGTTGAGCCTTGGGCGGATAGGGGAGGTGCTGTCCGTTCGGCGTCTATTCGACGCGCCCGAACCGGACCAAATTGGTAGCGGTCTCGGGGCGTGACATTATAAGTATTATGATGAGATAAGATTAGATACTGTAGATATTATATGTGAGGGTATTAAGATATACTCTATATTTGAGAAACGCATAGAATATTTTAGCGGATATTACTTGAATATTTTACTAAAAATATTAAAAATTATATTTAATTAACGATTTAATTTTGATTGGGCGAGTATTAAAATTTTTTAGCAATATGTAACGCTTCTATGGTGCGGCAAATTTTAATACTCATTAAAATTAAATCTACTATCTCGCATAAGAAAATCTATTATTATGAATTAAAATGTAAATTATCAAATTGGCAGGCATTACAAATTTAAAATTTAATTTTGAGTACTACGTGATTGTCGAGTATTACATTTGAGAAAGAAAATATTTGAGAAAACGCGTGGCTATAAGATAAATTTAATTTTACATATTACATGATTGGCGGGTATTATGCTAGATAGGAGATATGATTGGCAGATATTACGTTAGATTTAAGATAAATTTAATTTTACGTATTACATGATTGGCGGATAGGAAGAAAATATTTGAGAAACGCGTAGATAAGAGATAACGAATATGTAGGATATTTTTGTCAACAAAAGTGACAGATACTTTTATTTTTATTCGTTGGATGAGATCCAATAGTAAAAATATAAATTTATATTTGAAAATAAATTATTATTTGAAGATTTATTTCGTTGGATGAGATCCAATAGTAAAAATTTAAATCTATATTTGAGAATAAATTATTATTTGAAGATTTATTTAAAATGAATGGTTAAAAATTACTGGACATTAAAATATTAGTAAAAAAGATAGAGATATTTTTGGTAAGAGAAAAAAATTTAAAACTCATGCTTTTATAAGTAGTATAGATATTAAAAATTATATTTAATTAACGATTTAGTTTTGATTGGGCGGGTATTAAAATTTTTTTAGCAATATTTAACGTTTCTATGGCGCGACAAATTTTAATACTCATCAAAATTAAATCTACTATCTCATATAAGAAAATTTACTATTATGAATTAAAATGTAAATTATCAAATTGGTGGCCATTAGAAATTTAAAATTTAATTTTGAGTACTGCATGATTGGCGTGTATTACGTTTGAGAAAGAAAATATTTGAGAAAAATGGTGGATATGAGATAAATTTAATTTTACATATTACATGATTTGATTGGCGGGTATTATGTTAGATAGGAGATAAATTTAATTTTATGTATTATATGATTAGCAGATATTACGTTAGATTTGAGATAAATTTAATTTGACCTATTACATGATTGGTGGGTAGGAAAAAAATATTTGATAAATGCGTAAATAGGAGATAACGGATGTGTAGGGGAAGAAAATATTTGAGAAACGCGTAGATAAGAGATAACGAATATGTAGGGTATTTTCGTCAACAAAAGAGACAGATACTTTTATTATGATATCCAATGGTAGAAATTTAAATCTATATTTGAGAATAAATTATTATTTGAAGATTTATTTCAAATAAATGGTTGAAAATTACTCGACATGAAAATATTAGTAAAAAAGATAGAGATATTTTTGGAAAGGAAAAAAAATTTAAAACTCACGCTTTTATAAGTAGTATATATATATAATTATACGATACTATATATATATTATATATATAGATAATATATATATAATATATAGTTATAGAGACAGAGGACAGAGCAGGAGAGACAGAGCACCGGGGAGGGCGGAGGAGAGATGTGGAGGGGGAGAGATGGGAGGGGGCGGAAGATATCAGGGGGAGCGAGAAGAGAAATAGAGAACGGATCATGAGATGAGCAGAGAGTCAGGCGGGCTGATATTCACTATCGGTGGCAAACGAAAGCTCGCGCTTCTAATCGCACGTATCAGCTACGCGTTAGACTTTGATCTAACAATTTGAAAGCTATTTGGAAAACTAAATTTTATAATTTTTGATATTATCTTACCTATGCAGATGAGCAGTCAAAATGAACGGACTAAAGTATAAGATTCATCAAAAATATGATATACAGACTTGAATTTAAAATTCAACAGTACTGATCTTACTCTAAATAGCTAAAAAAACAATTTCATAAACATTCATTAGATTTGGATTATGTTTTATACTGTTTAAATTCAAAAAACGTAACACAGCGGTCATTAAATTGTTATTTGAGACCTTTTCATCACATAGCTAAATAATATAAACTTATGAATTGTAGTTTTCAACCAAAATAGCCACGGAGGCCTCCGTGCTACCAAGTTGTTTTCAATGATGTAGCTTCCAAATCGACGATCGGCTCCGTTAGACTTGATCTACACTATTGAAGTATTAGGAAACTAAATTTTATAATTTTTCGACATCATTTACCTATTAAACAAGTAGTCTAAAAATAAACGGCTGAAAATAAAAATCTTATAAAAAATGATGATAAAAGACTTGAATTTAAAATCAGAGTTATGGATCTTACTCTAAATAGTAAAAGAAATCTTCTATAAAAATTTTATCAGATTTGAATTATTTTACACCGTTAAATTCACAAACGCATCACATCGACTATTAAAATTGTCAATTTTAACACCTTTGATCACTAGCTAAATGATATCGAAAAATTATGAAATTTAGTTTCCAAATACTTTTAATAATGTAGAGCAAGTCTAACGTAGTTAATCGTCAATATGGAAGCCGCATCATTGAAAACAACATAGTTGCATGGAGGCCTCCGTGCTACCGATAGTATATCAGCCTATTAATAGCACCAAGATATTGGTGCTACCAAGTTTTTAGCCATTGGATTAAGAGATGTGCGGTTAGGATGATGTGGGCCCCCTAGGGTTGAGTGAGTTATTGGTTTAATAATATAATCTAACGAGTGAAAATAGTCAAAGTGTTAAATCTAACGGCGGAAAAAACTTGATAGCACAAAACGCTTGGTACTATTGATAGTATCACAGCCGAACACACACACACACACACACACACATATATATAGTTGAGCTGGAATGCTATCGGTAGCAAACGGGCTTCGTTGCTACCCATTTGTTTTCGATAATGGAGCTTTCAAATCGACGATCGGCACCGTTGAACATGATCTATATCACTTGAAGTATCTAGAAATCAAATTTTAAATCTTTTCGACATCATTTACCTAATGATCAAAAGGTTTCAAAATTAGTAATTTTAATGGTTG
>NC_033627.1:5488862-5496191 GCF_001540865.1 Ananas comosus | reverse complement strand
AGAGAGAGAGAGAGAGAGAGAGAGAGAGAGAGAGAGAGAGAGAGGGGCTAGAATACTATTAATAGCAAAAGCTCCTTTTTGCTATCAAATTTTTAGCCTTTAGATCAATTCCTTTCATAATTTTTAACCATTGAATTAAATATTATAACCCAGTGGGGACCACTCAACCCTAAGGGACTAATATCATCCTAACTTTACAATTTTTTATCCAAAAAAACTTGATAGCAAAAAGAGTCTTTTACTATTAATGTTATTCCAGTCCAACTCTATATATATAATCTCTGTTAGTAAATTCGTGAATAATTCGCGAATTATTCGCGAATTTTTGAAGATACGAATTAAACGTCCGTTTCCATATTTTTCCAAAAAATTCGAAAAAAATCGCGTTTTTTTCGTCAAAAATAATTATCCGCGAATTATTCGCGGTTCGCGAACGATTTGCCCAAAAAAACAGCACTCGCGGTCGCGGACTGGCGGCCGCGGGTCGCGGACTCGCCGCTCTCGTCGCCGAACTTGTTCGTGTCGTCGTCCTCCTCCTCCGCCGCCCTGGCCAGCGCCGGGAGCAAAAGGGTCACCGGGCGTCGTCGTACTCCTCCTCCGCGACCCTGGCCGGCGCCGGGAGCAAGAGGGCCGCGGGGCGTCATCGTACTCCTCCTTCGCCGCCCTGGCCGGCATTGGGAGCAAGAGGGCCGCGTGGCGTCGTCCGTCTCGCCCGAGGCCGTCCGCGAAAAAGCGCGGCGTTGGGAGGCTGGGAGCGCATTGATCGTGCGATCCATGAGGCCTCGTGGACCGCATGATAAGGTGGTCCATAGTGGACCTCTCTCTCATTATATATATATATATATATAGAGTCCGGCTATGGTGCTTGTGAAAGCACCAATCACTTTGTTCTTGTAGGTTTTTAACCGTTAGATCAGCACTGTTGATCATATATACACGTTAGATTATACTATTCAACCAACCACCCACTCAACCCTAGGAGGTCCACATCATCCTAACCGCACATAATATTTTTAATCTAAAGGCTAAAACTTACAAAGCACAATGTCTGGTACTTTCAAAAGCATAGAGCTCAATTATATCTATATATATATATATATATATATAATATTATATATAATATAGACGTGATGGCTACTATGCTATCGATACAGCGGAGCCTTCCGGCTTGCCACTTGTTGTCGATGGTTTGCACTTTTGAATCGCGATCGGTTCGTAAACTTTGATCTATAAATATTTGCAAGTACCTAGAAATAAATTTTATTATTTTTTCGATATCATTTGCTAGTGATCGAATGGGCGTCAAAAATCAACAAATTTTAATGGCGTAGTGAGCGTTTTGTAAGTTTAGACGGTGTAGAAATATCCAAATCACGTGAAATTTTGATTAGAAAATTCTTTATACTATATATAAACAAATCAATATCTTGTGATTTAAAAATTTAATGTCATATTATTACATTTTGTAAGATTTTTATTTTCAGCGTTGATTTTGAGCCGCCTTCGTTCACTTGCAATGATATCGTAAAAATCATTAAAATTTATTTTCTAGATACTTCAAATACTCTATGATCAAGTTTAATGAGCCGATCGACGATATCGAAAGTCGCAACATCGAAAACGAGCTGGAAGCAACAGAAGGCTCGGGCTTCGATAGCAATAGACCTCACTCTAATATATATATATATATATATATAATATATATATATATATATATATTATATATATATATAATATATATAATTATATAAATATATATATAGAATTAGGCTGTGACTATTAATAGTAAAACGTCTTTTTCTATCAAGTTTTAACGCCTTGGATGAAAAATTGTAGGGTCAGGATGCATGATATCGATTAGAGTTAGTAGTCCCTAGGGTTGAGTTGGTCCCAACTGGGTTATAGTATTTTAATCCAGAAGTTTAGAATGAATGAAATGAGTTGATCCAAAAGGCCTAACAAAACTGTAGCAACAATGGGATTTGTTATTAATTAGTAGCCCATCCACTATATATATATATAATATATATATATATATATATTATATAATATATATATATATCATAATTATATATATATATATATATATAGTATATTAAGGCCTGGAAATACTATAATAGTAAAACGCTCTTTTTGCTATCAAGATTTCTCAACGCCTTACGATGAAAAATTATGTAGGGTCTGGATGCATATTAGTCGGTTAGAGTTGAGTGGTCCCCCTAGGGATTGACATGGTCCCCACATGCTTATAGTATTTAATCCAATGGTTAGAAATAGATGAAAGAGTTGATCCAAAGGCTAAAAAACTTGTAGCAACAATGAAAATTCTTGCTACTTAATAGTAGCCCAGTCCAACTCGTCTCTCTCATATATATATATATAATTATATTAATATTGTCGGCACTATACCTCTTATGAGTATAGAGCCTTATTTGTAGCTCATAAATGTTTTACCGTTGATCTACCCTTTAAGCATTTTCACCCGTTAGATATACTATCAACGAAACCACCCACTCAACCATAGGCGGGGCCTCACTACAACTAACCGTTCAACCACTCTCATCTCGAACCGACATTTTTTCATCTGAACAGCCAAAGTTTATGAGTCAAAGTCTATACTCATATAGATAAGTAGCCCCAGCTTATTATATTATATATATTATATATATATATAATTTTATTATAAATTATATTATAATATTTATTATATATAGTATTTATTTTATGTAAAATATTATTATAATAATTGTCACGCCACCGGAAGCACTTCTTCCGGGCCGCTAATTAATCTGCCGTAATACAAGAAGATTTTCTTGTATACCGAGCAATCACGTATATCCTGTAAACAAAACAATGTACAAACAGTAGCGTTAGAGCTGTAAAGACTAAAGCAGGTAAAACAAAAAGAAGAAAGCATCTCAAATGTATACATACTTATAACAAAGTACAAACCACATCGCTCCAGCGGTTCAGTATCAGTATGTAACATAATACTCGAAACAAATAAAACTCTAACTACCTGCAAGCTGGGGATACCTCTAGCAGCGCGACATCGTCAGGTATAGGCTCTAACTCGCGACACCTTCCTCGATCGATCTCAGAAACTGCAGCGCGGAACAGAAGGCTCTGCAAACAACAGGGAGCAACTGGGCGTGAGAACTACTGTAAAAGAAAAGTATCCGTCAGTGGGCTACCGCCCTCAACATCATCGCGCTACCAACCACTAATGACTACAGTAGGGAAACATAACCGGCTGGAAATAAAAGCTTGGAAAGAATCTACAGCTATATGCCACTAACTATCGTACTGTATCTAATATTGCACTCGGATGCAATCGCATTGAAAACTGATCACCACAAATTATTTGATCTGTCCAAAACGGACCACTCTGCCTGTAATCAAGCTTATGCCGTACACCACCCCGCAACGTGGCCAGTACATATATTAAACAAACTGCGACTACCATCGCATGAAACATCATTCCGGAATGGCTCTCGTGGCGGCGACCCATGACGTACTGTCAATCTCAGGCCTCGGCCTCACAGGCTATAAAGAAGCAATAAGGTTCTCACTGAAGCCACTAACACACTATTCCAGCATGCTCCTCGGACTAACAAATCTCACAATGATCAAATCCGGGTGCCACCGTCACCAACAGACGGACCGCACTAGCAGAACAGTCAAACATACTATAAAATAAACTCAACGATCCAGCACGAGTGTAAGCAGTAAACTAAACTACTGGGGTACTACACAACCGAATCGAAAACCAACAAGCTGTATAAAAAATACAACGGCCCCTAAACTAAATCAGGTAATTCAACATATGCCAGGGTTCCGGAACGCTGTTTTCTCCTATGTTTTATCAAGTCCCACATGTGATGATTAATTAACAACTAATATAACATGCTCCAATTCAAGTTTATAATTCTAAAACAACCTACTCATTGAATTTGAGCTAAACATAAACACTTTGTAAATATTAACGATACATATCGATGACAATATATAGAAGTATAGGATTCCGATGATAAACCCACTCGTATGCTAAATCCAACGCGGAACATTAGCCGAGAACAGGCGAACCAACCCTCGCCCGGACTCCTCGCGATGCTACGACTAGCAACGTATCCTCGAAGCGCTCCGCGGCAGCGAATCGACGTTGGATCCGAGCTCCACGCTCACTCCCCAAGCTCCACCTCGTGTGGTTCTCGTACTTACAACATAAAGAGGAGAACAACAACTAACTTAATTTACCACCCTCAAACCAGAATAAGCATGCATGGGGGAGTGCACGTGGCATCCATACGCATGCCACATTATACTAGGTACTACATATTATTATATGATATATATATGAAAGAAGGATACTACATCCTCCCACTAAAAAAGTTTCGTCCTCGGAAACTTAAAAACATACCCAAGAGCCGAGTATGCGAACAATTCGGGATAGGACTCCTCATACCCCGTTCTGCTCTCGCGTTCACCGCGCTCCTACGTGATTGCTCCACTGCACTTTACAATACGTGATACCCGGTTCGCAATTCTTTCGTCATCACGAGCAAGAATCGCGATCGTCGCTCCCCCTCGTAATCTCCCCCCTCAAGTCCTCGCCACATCTCTAGTGGATGAAGTCAATCACGTAAAGGATCGAAAAACATTATCTCCTCAACGGCCGGGACGTGGAAACATCATGATCCATCCCTAGCTAGTCGGGTGGGCGAGCAATCCGGTAAGCAACTGGTCAACGTTCGCTCAATAACTCAAAAAGGCCAACGAAACGTGGACTGAGCTTTCCACGCACTCCAAATCGCGAATTCCCTCTGGACGGCGAGACGTTTGAAGAAAACATGATCTCCAATCTGGAACTCTAAGTTTCGTCTCCTGTCGGCATAGCTCCTGTCGCGTCTCGGCTGTCAGAAGGTGTCGTAAATTCTCACCTTTTCCTCAGCCTCTAGCAAACAACTCAGGCCAATTCTCCTCTCACCCACATCACTCAAAACAACGGGAGATCGACACTTGCGTCCAATAAACGCTTTCAAACGGAGCCACTCTGAATTGCTTCGTTTGATAGCTGTGGTTGTACGCAAACTCTGCTACCTCAAGTGTCGATACCACCATCCTCCAAAGGTCCAGGACACATTGCTCTCACATGTCCTCTAGGAGTCTGAATGCGTCCGCTCTGACGACGCATCGTTTGTGAGGTGAAATGCTGTGCTGAATGTAACTGAGTCCCCAAAGCTGTCTGTAAACTCCTCAGAAATGAGGACACGACCTCTGGGTCTCGTTGATACAATCGTAGCTGGCACACCATGTACGCCTGACAATTCATCCAGATAAAGCTCGTGCGGTCTCTCTCAGCTGGACGCAGGTGTCTGAACTGGTAGGAACTGGGCAGACTTGGTCAGTCTGTCCACTGATTACCAAACGCATCATAACACCCTGTCTCTAGGCAAATCCTCACAAAAAATCCATCGTGATTTCTCCCCACTTCCACTCGGGCACTGGCAGACTCTGAAGCTTGCCAGTAAGGTTACCCTGTGCTCGCGCCTTCACCTGTTGGCCAAGTCAAAACACTGAGCCACGAATCTACGCAATGTCTCTCTTTTCAATCCATGCCACCAGAACTGTGCCTTTAAATCTATCATCTGGTTCCACCAGGGTGAACCGTATATGAGAACAATGCGCCCTCTCTCAAAATATCTGCTCGAATATCTGAATCCACTGGCACACACAGTCGGTCCCCGTACCGTAGTCTCCCAAACGTGTCCAAACAAAAACCCTCTACAGCCTGCCCCTGTCTAGCCTGCCTCTTCTAATTCCTCAACAAGACGGATCTTCACTCTGTTTCTCCGTGATATATCAACAGAGTGGGGTGGCAACTAGAGACGTCAGCCTCGCGTAGAACCAGGGCGTACTACCTCAAGTCCAGCCGCTGCAGTCCTCGAGTAAGGGTCTCTGCTCGGTTCAGTGATAATCAAACTCAGGCTCTGCACTGACTTCCTGCTCAACCGTATCTGCACTATTTCGGCCTGCCGGGGTGATACTGAATACTAATGTCATAAATCCTTACAGCAACTCCAACCACCGGCAGCTGCTCAAGGTTCAGCTCCCTCTGATGGAACAAATACTTGAGACTTTTATGATCCAGTGAAAACCTCGAGTGCTCGCCGTACAAGTATGCGGCATAACTTCAAAGCAAAAACGCACCGCGGCAAGCTCCTAAGTCATGCGTAGGTATTCTTCTCATAATCCTTTAATGCGCCGTGAAGCATGAAGCAATTACCCTACAGCTTGATCAGACACACCAAGTCCACTGTGCGATGCATCACTATAGATCACGAATCCTTCGCCCTCACAGGAAGCGGCAAGATACGGAGCTGCGTTAACCTCAGTCTCAACTCCGTTCAAAACTCCACTTCCCCTTCTGACTAGTCGTACTCAAAAAACAAATGTAAGTTCCTTCCGCGCAAGCAAGTGAGGGGTATGGAAAAGCTTCGCAAAGCCTTCCACAAACCTGACGTAATATCCTGGCCGTCCAAGGAAACTCCGTACCTCAGTCACTGTCCGTCGGTCTAGGCATCTCGAATCGCCTTCAATCCTTCTTCGGTCCCTGCTACAGCCTCACCTGAAATCACGTGGCCCAAGAGAAAGAACCTCGTAACCAGAACTCGCACTTCTTTAACTTGGGCATACAGCTTCTTCTCTCGCAGAAGCTTAGCACCAATCCTCAAGTGCCTCCTCATGCTCAGCATTACTTTCCGGGAGTATATCAAGATGTCGTCGATGAGACTACCACAAATCTATCCGAAGAACGGCTTGAACACGCTGTTTCATCAATCATTGAATGCGGCAGTCGGCTTTCGTCAATACCAAAAGGCGATACTGTGAACTCATAATGCTCCTGTACCGCCCACCATGTTCCGAAAAGCCGTCTTGGGAACATCCTCGCGCCCATCACCTTCAACTGGTGGTAACCGCGACTGGAGATCAATTTCGAGAAGGACATAAGAATCCCTGCAGCCTGATCAAAAAATATCAAATGCGGGCAATGGCATATTGTTTATTGATGGTCGACTTTATTCAGCTCCCGGTAAATCCACACATAACTAAGGCGAACCATCTTCTTCTACAATAACCCGGCGTCTCCCCAAGTCAACACTGGGTCTCATAACCCCTTATCATCAATCCTGAGCTGCGCCTTTAGCTCTCTCAGCTGCCGGTGCCATTCGATAAGGTGCCTTCGAGATTGGTGCGTTCGCAGAACTTACAATCAATCACAAAGACCTATACTCCCTCTCGGCGGCATCGTAGACAACTCTAGGGGGA
>NC_033627.1:5458347-5488837 GCF_001540865.1 Ananas comosus | reverse complement strand
TTAATCTATATATAAAAATTATAATAATAATATATATAGTATATTAATTATTATATATTTATTATATAGCCGAATTTTTTATTCCGAATTTTTAATTGGTGAACGTATAATATCAGTATAAATTACGTATCCGAATAATTACCGGATCCGTTTTTTAGCAGTATTTTTCAACGAATTTAAAAATTAAAAAACAAATTTTATCCGAATTATATCCATACCGAATTTTTATTGAATCCGAATTAACTAACTATGTATATAATTAAGCCACAGAATTTTGTGTAGCCCGAACTGAACTGCAATCACATGGAAAGGCCAGATTTTTTTTTTTTTTATTTTGAGATAATGTCAGCAGGCAATCCAGCCGCCGCCCCAGTAGCAAACCCTTCATATGCTAGACAGGCGGGCCTACCAACGGATAATGTAACACAACGTAGTTAAAAACTAGTAAAGGTATAGCGTTTCACAGTAGATCGATAGTGTTCTAGTCAATTAATATATATAATTATTAAAATTTTAAAAATTAAAAAATTATAATAAAAAATAAAAAAATTATGTAGTCTTTTATACATTATAAAAATTATTTTTTTATTAATATTTTTTAACTTTCAGTATTTATTTAGTTAAAGTGTTCTAAAAATTTCACTTAAAATTTTGATCAAACATAGTAGTTTTTGTGGTTATTCTATAAATAAAGTTTTTAATTAAAAAATTCAAATCGTAGAACTTATTCTAAATTATTATATATATCTGGTGTATATATATACTTGGTGTATGTTATTATATAGAAAAAATTCAAATGCTACTCCTATGGTTTTACACTTTCTCACTTTGGTATCTTGTAATTTAAAATATATTGATTTAGTACCCCATGGTTTCATTTTTTCTATTTTTATTATCCCTTCCACTATTTCTTTTTTTCATTAAATCAGTATCAAAGTTATAACTAGAAGGTAATTGAAGTTTGCCTTATTATATATATACTTGTATTAACACTCGGTGAAAAAAATTATTATATATGTCTAATGTATATTAACACACTATACACCATAACTTATATTAAAGAATTAATATTTAATATCAAAATTTAATTAAATATATCTTAATTACAAAGTTTAATAAATTAAATATATTCACTAAATTAAATTTCAAAATCTCTATTAAAGATTTAAAATATGTTGTGTATGTTTTTATATACACAAAGTGTAGAGAATGTTTAAGAGAGTGCGCTAATAATTTCAAAAGAAAAGAGAAATCTTTGCTTCAATTTGGTGTATACTAATATTTTATACACCGCAAAAGTATATTAGATAATTAATGAAATATCTGATAATTAGTATTAATGATTTTTGTGATGTGATAGAATTGTCAACTCTCAAATTATATATCTTATAGATTTTAAATTATTAATCATTAAAAAAGATTTGCTGTATATGATATTTTTGTAGACTGAGTGTATGCAATATATGATATTTGCTGTATGCAATACTTATGTCACTCTCATGACTTTTGATGTGACCCACCTCTCAAATTATACATCGAACTAATAGACCATGGGGAGAGAGAGAATCAGAGTAAAAAAAATAAAAAGAGATGATGCAGTAAACATGGAAATAAATTGACAAATTGTTGTGAGTCAGACAATAACGAAAGGGAATTTAGGGAATTTTGTTGATGATAGTAGTTCCTAAGGTTGAGTGGGTGGCTGGTTGAATAGTATGATATAACAGATAAAAATAGTTAAAAAGAATAGATGTAACGGTAGAAAACTTATGAGTACAAAAAAATCTATACGTACTTATAAGAGTAGCTGGACTCATATATATGATAGAGATACTATACTTTTATGAGTATAAATTTATTTGTACTGATAAGTTTTCGGTCGTTGAATGAAAAAAATATACGGTTGGAATAATAGTAGTCCCCGGTTATGACGATAGTGGTCTCCTTGTATTGAGTGAGAGTAGTTAGTTGAATAGTATGATTTAACAGATAAAAATAATCGAAAGAGTAGATTTAACGGTCGAAAATTTATGAGTACAAAAAAACTCTAGACTCAATATATTATATATAGAGAGAGAGAGAAGAGAGAGAGAGAGGTGTGTCCACGTCTTCTTTAATTAAGAAGCATGCATATACGTAGCCATCTCGATCCATTTGCTTCTTCTTTTCCTCTTATTCGTCTTCTTGGCTTTGGTACGCGGATGATCAACTTCATCTGCACGCACGCATAGGACTGCACTAGTTCTTACACTCAGGATATTTTCAAGGCGAGGGGCTAAATCAATCTCGTACGTGCATATTTACAAGATTTTGATTTCTGGCTATCTTGTCCCCATCACCTTCAAGATTAAAATTTTTCTCCTCGTTAAAGAAACGGTTTCATTGCATGAAGTTATAACTAGGCCTGCAATTGGACATATGTATCCAAATTTCGTAAATATTTTGATGCATTTGATTTCTCCTGTTGCAATTGCACCTGCACGAGAAATCTCAACTGCTGCAACAGTTGATACTGTGCCGCTGCCGCGCACAATATTTGAAGAGAGTAATTTTAAACCAAAATAAATTTATTTTTCTAATAACCTTTTTTTTAGAAAAAAAGTTGTTTTCCTACATAAGAGCCAATCTTATCATCCTACACATAAAATGATAAAATTTTCAACATAAATATTTATAACTGTAGCACTTTCTGCTACATCCAACCAAACAAAATACATATAATTATAATTACGATATTTCCAACTACATATATTTTTAAATATACTGTATTTATAACTACGTCGAATCAAACGGCCCCTCAATGGAGCTCTAGACACATCGCAAACATGGTGTAAACATTTTCCGGCCCTTGAATTACCAAAGCTCTGACTCTAGAAAAAAGCTTGGAATTTGGGATTACTATTCACTTTTTGCTGGTTAGTGACTGCACTATTTGGCTTCAATTATTTGAAAGTAAACTTAATTATAATGCTCCTTCACCGTACGTCTAATAATATATATTAAATTAAATTGGCCCATCAATTATTTGATGTTAATTAAGTTCGTTAATAGTGGGATATGACCTAAAGATATTAAATAAACAACTTTCTTACTATATTTAATACTAAAAAACTTTGCATTAGAGAGTTTCTTTCCATCTTAAGAAAAGAATATTGTTGTTGATGTGAGATCCCTGGTGTTCTGCTGTTAAGGCTTGCCGACAGCTCTGGAGAGTGTCGGGACAATTCTGAGTCACGTTAGCGTGAAATAGACGCAAAACGGATTTTATGCGACGCGAGAGCAGCATTTAGTAAGGGAATATGCAAATAGCAGGTTTCTCTGCTTGCTGTACCGATACAGCAAGCAGGGTGTACCGGTACACTGCACAGGCTGTGCGCAGACTGCTCTCGGGTTGGCTTCTTGTACCGGTACGCGAGCTCGTGTACCGGTACGCCAGGGTAGGTGAGAGGGCAATTGGGTCTTTTCTCACCTCGTTCGTGTCACCACTCCACCCCTTTACTATTTACAGGTATAGAGAGCTTGAGAGGGAGTATTCTTCCTGCTTCTTCTTCTCCTCTCTCTCTCTAGCTAAACCGATCGTGTAGGAGGAGCTCGGGTAGAGTACTTCGTCGTCGACGTCGAGCCGCGGAGCCGTTCGAGCGCGCGTTTGTTACCGTAGCATCACGAGGAGGCCGGGCGAGGGTGCGTGTTCGCTGTTCTCGACGTCGCGCCGGTGCTAGAGTCGCTGTTTAAGTGAGATGTTCATCAATTCCTCCAACCATGGCAAGTCCTTATTACTTCCGAGCTCAAGGATGCTGTTTTGCAAATTTCCTGCACCGACCGTTGGCGTTTCGGCTCGTACGCTACGTAGGAGTGTCGGATTGCGACGAAACTTGGTTCGTTGGATTCAGGACTTCGAGAGGAATCCACGAAGCCCAAGATTGAAGGATTTGGTGAAGGTTAGCTTGGTCGAACCCTTATTTTACCCTGCTGTTGTTATACGTGGTCAGAATTGATGGATTTTGATTGTAGAGCTTGGAGTTAGCTCGATTTCTGGACTTGGAGGACTTCGGTTGATCCGGCAGGTTGTTCCGCAGCTGATGGCATTCTTTGCTGCCAGGGATTAGCTCTCGAGGTGGGTTATATCGGTTTATTCCTAAGCACAGTATTAGTCCATATGTATGATTTTCAGTTTTTGTAAATCATGTTGTAGCTCAATTGCGTTGATTGTATCATGGATGAAATCAGCATTGAGGACATGATTAGTAAACCATAAATATACATGTTGGACTTGAAAATTGACTTAGGAGAAAACCAGCGATTTGGATCTGTCACCTGTTTACACTACCTGATTTAGCTCTATGAGCCGTTGTAATTTTGTATCGTCGCAGTATCGAGGCGACGGATACCCCAGATAATTTAGCTTTCAGTTACGCTCGTGCTGGAATGCCGGATGAATTTTTATAGTAGCGTTCAGACTGTTTCGGACTGTTGGGTGCCGTCGGGTTGACGGTGGACCCATATCGCCTTTTTGGCGGCGGATTGTGCCGAGAGCACGTGACCTGTTGGTTGTTAAATCAGTTAGTGTCAGTTACTTGGACTTTGACTTGAGAGAGCCTGATTGAGCTCGACAGAGATACGCTGCATACTCGGTTGGGTAGCTCCCACGAGTGCCACTCCAGAGACGGGCGTTATGTGCTTTCGCATTGGTATCGTTTATGCCGGTTAGACTTGCTCTCCACGAACTGGTTAGTGTGAAGGTAGCTAGATAGTCTCAACTGGGCGGGACGGGTGTGTTCACAGTCTCTCGGATCGGTATGTTTACAGTCCCTAAAGAGATTGGGTCAGGATCGACATTACTACAGTAGGTCAGATTAGAGCATATTAGTGTAATAAATGGTAGCTGTAGATTTCATTCCAGCATTTATTACTATCTTTGTTCCTTTCTGTAGACTTAGTAGGTGGACCGATGATGTTGAAGGCGGCACCCACTGATGACTATTTATTTTTACAGTAGTTCCCTGTTGTTACCCCGTTTTTGCAGAGCCATCGTCTTCGGCTGCTGCAGTTGCTGATCAGGATCGAGACAAGGGTGTCGCGAGTTAGAGCCTTATCCGACGAGCCGAGCTAGAGGTGACCCTACAGCAGGTAGTTGTTTTTTGTTGGAGTTCATGTACATATAGACGTTTAACTCGCCAGTGCGAGTAGTTTTGCATCTTGGATTTGGCATATGTATATGGAACTTGGTTTGTTTTATTACTCATTCTTCTAGCAGTTCTATACTACTGTTTGTAGTATTGTATGATTTACAGGTACAGCTATCGCTTCGTATACAAGAAAATTTTTTTTATATACGGCGGATTTGTCGGCGTGCCCGGGAAACGTGTAATCCGGGGCGTGACAGTTGAAATAAATTTTACTCTAAAATTTTTTACTATACTCGTGTCTTAATTTGGTACACACTTTGGTTTGAAAATTGTTTACTCGGCATTCACATATACTATTTTTTTATCAGTAAAATCAATGCTCGATCAGAAAATGGACTAATTTAGTATATTTATAGAAATTTAAGAGACATTAAGTGTATTGAAAGTACCAAAAACCATCATGTTGCCCAATATATTTATTTTAAAAAAAAGGCAAATTGCATATTTGGTCCTTAAATTAACTATGAGGTGAGTGACACGTTAGTTCTCAAACTTTAATTCGTTATGTTTTCTAACTCGAATATTCATGATTATTACAATCAAGTCATGTAAATCAATTTAGTTGACAAAAATTAACGTATCGTTAACGCTAGCAGTATTGGAATTGATGATGCGCTAATAATACATTAAGAAGTTACATTACTTTTACATCAACAATACGACAATATTTAACCAATTAGATTAGATCATGAGACTTGATTGTAATGATTCCAAAAGTTTGAGTCAAAAATTAAAACAAATTAAAGTTTGAGGACTAAAATGTTATGCAACTCATAATTTGAGGATCAACTTGCAATTTTACCCAAAAAGATAATACTGTGCTCATTTCTTTGCTGAATGTAGGATAAAGCGATTGACTCCAATATACATCTTGTTAAGCTCCCCAATCTGTAATCTGTGTAAACAATTTTTTCATAGTATTCTTTTCATTTAGATTCTACTTTTATTTACTCCTGACAGTGAATATAAATTAAAAATACTAATATAAAATATTATTTATGGAGCTGATGTACTAACTCACACAGAAATACCATGCAGTTTTGAAGTGTTGTAAATATACAACCGACGTTATTCTAGAATATTCATAAGCTTACCATTTTCATAAATTAAAGTAAACCTAGTAGATGGATTGTCAATTTAATGCACTTCACATATGTCAATTATTGACTTAAAGGAGTCAGTATCCTGCCGTGTGGCGAGAGACCAGGTTGGGCCGAGTTGCGTTTGAAATGGCAGAAGGTCGGGTTGAACTGAATCATGTTCGAAATGACGAGAGTTAGGTTGATTAGGCCGAATCACAATCGAGACCCGCACGTGGGTGGTGTGTCCATTTGCTTTAAGTAAATTAATTATATATTTCTAACGGCACGAACTTTTGAAGCTAATGATTAGTGCCAATGATTCTACATCAATCACAATTTGTTCTCTATTTTGCTAGCTAGAAATGCTTGGTACTTCGTATTACAATCATTCAGTAATATCAATTGTAGTGTTCCGGAGGTTTGGATAGGATTCGCTACAGTATTAGTGACTGGTCGACACATCTGGAGAGTGTCGGACTGAGTCGGAGTCGTTTCTACACGTAATGGATGTAGAAATGGACTCGGCACACTCAAATAAGCAAAATTGGAGTTTTGCTAGATTCGGGCACCCAGAACTGGATTTGGGTCGCCCAGAACTTGAGTGCTGGTCTAAACAGAACTGGAAGCCCATTTGGATCCTATATTTCGGGCGCCCAGATGTGGGTCCGAAAATTTACCTTGAGAATATCGTTTGCGTTGACACGTGGCTTGTAACATATCGAAATCCGAAAGAAATTATCGAACTTTATCCAAATTGGTTAAAGTTGTCGAGAGAAATGGATGGACAAGTCCCATTAGCATTCCAACAATATTGGAAGGGCTAAAAATGCGTTTAAAAGGTGTTAAAAAGGTTTTAGTATCGATCGGTGCGAAATAGAATAAAAAACGGCGCAAAACCAGCATTCTTGAGCAAGTGTACCGGTACAACCATCGAGTTATAATCGGTACAGCATTGTAGGCCGAGAGGGAGAAGCTCTCGGGTTTGAGAAAAATTGGAAGTGTACCGGTACACTTTGAAAATGTACCGGTACAAATCCCGCGTAACCGAGAGAGTTGCTCTCGGGTTTGGCCTCTGCGCAGAGTTGTACCGGTACAAAATCCCGTGTACCGGTACACTTTGGTCTGGCAGCAACAATAAGGTCTGTTGCAAATAGGGATATTTGGGAGGGGCTTAGTTGCAAATGTCACAACATGTTAATACCCCAACACTTCTCCCCTTCACAGCCAACAGCCCTAACCCTCTCCCTCTCTCATTCCTCTCTTTCTCTTTCTAGAGATCTTACTCTAGGGCAAGGAGTTGGTGGAGAAGAAGCTTTGGAGTGAATTTTGGTGGCTTTGGAGGATCTTGAAGCTCTCCAACTAGAAGGACTTGGGAGAGCTTGGGCTAAAGTAAGTTTTAGAGTAAAGCCCATCTAGGGTTTGGATTTAACCCTAAGTTTTAGAGTTTTGAGTTTGTTTCTAGCTTTAGAAACTCTTTTGAGGCTTGAGTACTATGAAAACCATGGAAATTCAAGATCCTCTCATGGTGGTTAACTAGGGTTCATAGTAGATGCCCTAGGGATGTTTGGAAAGGCTTGGAAATGGTATTAGAATGCTTTCTAGTTGATTCTAAGCTAGCTTTTGCTTAAGAATGAGATCAATCTAGGCGAAATCTCTATATGACATTATTAGGGCATGAATTTTGGGGTTTTGCCTCCGTTTGTTTTCGAGGTAAATTGACCTCTTGGAAACCTAATTAGGGGTATTCCTGACGCGTGGGACAACTCCGTTTGACGTTACGAAAAGTCTAAGTAAGAGATCTTGTATGTAGGGCCTAATTTGGCTTTATTTTTGGGTTTAGGTCACGGGATAGGCGTCCTAAAATCGCGAGAGTCGAATTACAACCCTTCTACACTATTCAAGGTGGGGGGTGCACGCCGGATTCATCGGATTCTCCTTTATGTCTATTTTCACCTTTATTGAGCATACTTGTATATAGAATCATTCATGCATGATAGGGTAATTTTACATGTGAAACTTGGTTAGACATCATTTATATGCTTCTAATATAGTTGGACATAGAGAATGATTGAATCATAATGGACATGTATGGTAGAACCCTAAAAATTGTATGAATGTGAGACTTGAACCAAGACAATAGTAAATAAAGATGACATTGACATTAGAGACATGATTGGCATCGAGACATGAATCGTTAAACAAGCTTTAACTACTAGTGGCCTTATGGCAAAAATGACTTAAAAAGTGACATGAACAAATAGGTAGAAACCTATTATGATAGTGGCATTGTGGCTAGTGGCTATATTTTTTCTAAGTGGGAATTGGATCGATACTCACGATAAGTTCTGGCTTGAGCTTGGTAGCTCCCCCTCAAGCGGTGCGTTCCGAAATTGTCACCACAGGGGGCGTGGTCCCCGAAGACAGTTCCTCGGGTCTTGTAGTGCTTAGAACCTCCCCGAATGAAAGAAATTTTGGGTTGTAAGCTATTAGGGTTAACAAGGTTAACCGGTAAGATTGGATAAAAGCCAAAGTATACTTATGAAAAGAGCATGCATGCATAGTCATTCATATTTGATTATATATATCTACTGACAACTTTCTTGCAGGTATAGTATTAGCATTAGTATTGGCTAATTTTTCTTTCCTTTGAAATACTTATACCTGAATAGACCTAGTGAGTAAGTCGGCGAGGTCAGTTGCCGAACCCATTGGGAACTTCGTTGTAGTTCTCACACCACTAACCCTACAGATCCGAGCGCGAGCGGGGCGGCGGAGGATCGAGGCAAGGGTATCGCGCCATAACTAGTGGCTACCGGAGTTATGCATTTTAGTCATTCCCTTTTTGGTTCATGTATCAACTTTCTTTTGTTGATTCAGAATTGTAAAGTTGTAAACAATCATGTATTTTAGGAGAATGACAAGCATGTAAAAGAATTTGTGAGTAAATAAAAAAAGAATGTAATAGTTGTAGTTTACTTGTATTTTGTTTAAATTTAATTAAATATCATGTATGATTGTATGTTTTAGTATAGAGCTTTCGCTTCCGTTGTTGCTTGCCCTCGTGCAAGCCTTGTATAATTGCAAATCTCTTTGTTGAATTGCTTTATTATACTTGTTGCTAAAGCCTTGGGCGGACAGGGGAGGCTCTGTCCGTTCGGCGTCTGTTGATGTGGCCCGAACCCGACCAAATTGGTGAAAATCGGGGCGTGACATGGCTTGTGGTAGGTGAGATCCGCCGAACCAGGATATGGCTGCAGCACACCGCGGGCGGAGGAACCGAAGGGGAGCAATTGTGTAGCCTGGAGGTTTCGGATGCCCAGAAAGGGGTTCTGGGCGCCCGAAAGTGGTTGTTTCTGCTGAGATCTCAGGTTAGCAGCTTTTGTTCCTGGAACTTATTTGACCACTCTAACTCTCTATAAATAGATGGAACTCGACCCTGGTGAACTCTTTTCATCTCCTCTTCACAGTGAAGGCCAATTTGCATTGCAATCCCTCAAATTACTCCAAATTTCTCCAAATTGCACACTTTCCACCTTGAAGACTGCAGTTTCAGCAGAATTCCAGCAGCGACCTTCGACGTTTTGGCTCGTGTGCGACGTAAGAAGCTCCGTTTGCCACGAAACTTGGTTTGGTGGATTTTGGACTTCAAGAGAAATTCATGGAGCCGAATTTGACAGATTTTGGTTGAGGTTAGCTTGGTCAATTTGGCTTTTTACTGTGCTGCTGGTGTTTTTCAACTGAATCTGTGAATTTGTGGGTTTTCTTGGTGCAATCTTTGAAGGAAGCTCGGTTTTGGACCAGAGGGTGATACTCCAACTCGGTCTACTGGAATTGGGACCCTTTCTCACCTGATTTGAAGATTGGAAGGTGAAGTTGACATTGTGATTGAGGTGAAATTAAGCTTTAATGCTGAATTTTGAGGTATTGATGGAATTAGTGGTATTTTACGTTTAGATTTTTGGAGAGGAGTGTGCTGATTGTGGCCGAGCTTAGCAAGGTTTTTCCGGCGACCTCTCGCTGCCGTGGACTGAGCGCTAGAGGTGGTTTAATCATCGAATTCTCCTCCTAAGTGTATACATAGTCAACATGTATATTTTCAGCCTTTGTATATCATGTTTTTAGCTCGAATTCATCGATTAGCATGTTAAACGAAATATGAATTTGGAGCATGCTGTAGTGAGGTAGATAAATTATACATGTTGGACTTGGAATTGACTTAGGAGAAAACCAGAGATTCTACACTGTCATATGTTAAAACTACCAGATTTTGCTCTAAGAGCCGTAGTTTGTTGGTATCACCGTAGTTTGTGAGCTGTGGATACTCAGGATAGTGTAGAATATATTTACGCTCATGCTAGAATATCGAGCTTATTTTTACAGCAGTGTTTAGGCTGTTCCGGACTGTCAGGTGCCGTTGAGGTTGACGGTGGACCCAGATTACTCTTTTTGTATCAGATTGTACCGATGGTACGTGAGTTTGGTTGTTAAACCAGTTGGACCCTGTTTACTTGGATCTTAGCCTGTGAGAGCCTGATTGAGTTCGACAGAGATACGCTTGCATACTCAGTTGGGTAGCGCTCACGAGTACCACTCCGGAGTCGGGGTTTGTGCGTTTGCGTTGGTGTCGTTGTGTCCTGGTTGGACTTGCTATCCACGGGCTGCTGAGCGTGGAGTTAGCTATATAGCTTCGACAGGCGGGACGGGTGTATTCACAGTCCCTAGGACGGGTGTATTCACAGTCCCTAGGACGGGTGTATTCACAATCCCTAGTGAGATTGGGTCAGAGTCTGCTTTATTTTACAGATAGTTAGTATTTGGATCATGATAGTATAGTAGCATACAGCTGTGGTTGTTTCCAGTTCCTTTACTATCTTTGAGCATACCTTCTGTAGACTTGGTGGGTGAGCCGATGAGTTTGAGGGCGCTACCCACTGAGGACTACTTGTTTTTGCAGTAGTTCTCACGCCCAGTTGCTTCCCCTCTTTTGCAGAATCTTCGGTTGCGGCTGCTGCTACTGCTGATTCTGATCGCGGTGAGGGTGTTGCGAGCTAGAGCCCTTCTTGCCGAGTTGCAGAGCTAGAGGAGTACCAGCTATTGGTAGTTGTAGTTTTTGGTTCTTCACATACTAATATTGTACCTCGCTAGAGTGAGTGTTTTGTACCCGGATACTATGTATGTATTGAATCACTGTTGTTGTAGATGTTTTATTCCTTTCTAGCAGCTCTATACTACTGGTTGTAGTGTTGTATGATTACAGGTACATGTACAGCTTCGCTTCGTATACAGAAAAAACTCCTATGTATACGGCGGATCTATTAGCGTGCCTGGAGAAGCGAGGAATTCGGGGCGTGACATCAATAGGCTAAACACAATTGGTTATCTCAAAAGATCATAAGTATACTATTATTTCATGCATTTATCCAAGTGTAAATAAAATTTAGAACCCCAAATATTAGTGCCACTTCATATTAATTATTATACCTAGATTAATATATGATAACCTAATCCTAGAACCAAATAAAACAGAAAGGCCTACAATAATCATGTTGAAGAAACATATATATTCATGGATCCCCACCATAAAAGGACAACATATTCTCCTTTTCCTCATAATGGCTCTTTATAAATGGAGATTCCCAGTGCATTGCCTATATATATATATATATATATATATATATATATATATCCTTTGTAGCTCCTCATCTATGGATGGGAACAAAAGTACCCAAGTGCATTTAATTCGTTGAGATGTCCTCTTCTTAATATTGTAACCATGTGGGTTATGCATGGGAAAAGTGTGGACCATCACCATGTTATGGAGAAACAAGCCATTAAGTCACAATTTGTCCATAGCCCTGGCATAGTTGTACCTCACTAATTGGCCAAAACCAGCTGCCAACTTAGGCTAGTTGATAATTGTTAGATAATTCTGCGGACGCATTTCTTATCAATTCGATCTGTTGGATAATATGACATCAGAGTTGTTCATGTGTATCACACACGATAAGTAAGCAAAAGTGTTCAATATATTATTAAACTTGTTTCTATTAAATCAATCTTTCGAGTACGTACTCTTTTGCTTAAAATTAAGCTAATAGGGACCAGCGAATAGAATTAAATAGTTCAATTGATGACAATAGATGTTGCTTTCAAGCTTTAAATGAGAGGAAAAATTTCTTCATGGGGTTAACTTATATATATCTTTGTGGGTGATGAAATTGAATGGTAAAAAATGCACTAGTTAAATTGCTTAATTATGATATATTCGAGACGTACCTTTGCATCCTACATCTTTATATAATGGAGTTTACAATTTGAGATAACATACATATGAAAATGTACAGTAAGAGATTAAAATGTGTTGTTAAGTAAATGCACATATACTTAAGGAGGAAATGGATAGCAAGTGTATATATATAGAGGCAATACTACTGTACAATTTCTTTTCCCCTCGTGAATCTCCGATCTCTCTCTCCTTCTCTCTTCCTCTCTCCTATTTTTCTTTCTTTCTCTTATTGAATATAAATATTAAGAAATATCATTATCTGATAGTTTAATATTTTGAAGACAAATAATTATTTCATAATATTTTATCATGATATCAGAACATGTTAGGATCACTTATTTTTCTTTCTTTCTCTTATTGAATATAAATATTAAGAAATATCATTATCTGATAGTTTAATATTTTGAAGACAAATAATTATTTCATAATATTTTATCATGATATCAGAACATGTTAAAATAAGTGATCCTTCAATTTTTCATAGACCTCTTGTCTTATTTAATTTTCTTCAATTTTACTCAAGCTCACAACTTGAGCTTATCCCAAAAAGAAGAAGAAGAAGAAGAAGAAGAAGAAGAAGGAGAGATCCTGTATTCAAACTCTCTATAGCTCTGACATTAGGGGGATTCGAACATAAATATTAAAAATAAAAGTTTCAAATCAAAATATGAAAAAAAAAAATCTTAAATATAAAGCTTCAATAGCTTAAGCTTTTGAAGAACGACACTTGTATTCATCTTCTCTGCTTACTCTCCTCCCATTCTCTCCCTCTCTCTTCCTCTCTTCTCAATTTTTTTGTCCTTTGATATGTGGCAATTATACCACATCATCTATATATATATATATATATATATATATATATATATATTCAGCCAATTATATTTCTTTTTTAAAAGAAAAGTACAATAAAAATATTTTTTTAAAAAATATGATAGGATAGGTGTATTTCAGTAAAACTATTTGATTGGTTGGAAATACTATATCAGCAATATAACTACTGCATTTTAGACTTTTATTTGATGCTCCTCGCATAGCATCAAATATAAGGGTATTTTGGTCATTTTAGCACTATACCAGGGCCGGCAGTGGGTATTTCGGTCATTTTAGCACCCTCCAAACGTTCCCTTGCAAAGTCAAAAAATTTTGATGTCTAGGCCATCTATCTTGACTAAATTGATTTTGATTATTGTCTTGAACTCAGATTTCTAAGGAATAAAAAGATGCTTGGCCTGTTTTGAGACCCAATATATGCTCCTATCAAAATCAAACTGGCACAAACCAAACCTGCCTAGGGCTGGCAAACGAGCGAGCCGGCTCACGTTCGACTCGTGTTCGGCTCAATATTCGGCTCGCTCAAGCTCGACTCGAAATTAAATGAGCCGAGCTTGAACAAAAGAAAAAGCTCGAAATTCATTTCAAGCCTAACTTGAATGTTACTCGGCTTGCTCGAATTAGGCTCGAAAAGCTCGAATATATATATATTAAAAAATATNATATATATATATATATATATATTAAAAAATATATAAATATAATATATTTTAATTATATATAGGCTGAATTAGTAATATGAGTTGAGTTAAAATTGAGCCAATATTGTTGGTTCATAAAAACAAACCTAATAGATAAACAAAAGCGCAAAATTTCACTAAATTTTATACTTTCTCCCTTTCTTTCTTGCGCGGAGCTCTAAATTTCTAATCTCTCTCTCTCTCTCTCTCTCTACTCACCCCAAGCCAAGCCTGAAGCCCCCCAAATTACCAAGTAACACCACGTACCCGCCGTTGCCTACTTTGCCATTAATTGTGTGTTTAAGAAAATATATAAAAATTAATAATATAGAGATTGAAGGTGGAAGAGATAACATGTGAGGCCAAAAAGATTAGACATTCAACTCATAAGTTATTTTTCTTCATATTATAATATCATATTTCATGTAATTACGTTATACTTTGAACTATTAGACATATTTTTGTATCAAATTGCAGATAATGTTCTATACAAATTAAACTATATATTAATCGTACGAGGTTGAGAATTTCAAGCGGCTCATTTAGGGCTCGAGCTCGCTTGACTTGAAATTAGGCTCGCTCGAGCTCGGCTCGAATTAATTTCAAACCAAGCTTGAGCTTAAATTTAGGCTCGAAATTAATTTCAAGCCGAATTTGAGCCGAAATAAGCTCGCTCGAGCTCGGCTCGTTTCCACCCCTAAACCTGCCCTCCTAAATCGTAATTTAACAGTTTTATTTGACTTAATGATTGATACCTGAGATAGCAAATTCGAAACCTAATTACTTTATATTTTCGACTAAAGTTATTTTTTTAAAAAAATAAATAGAGCAAATAGTATGCAACCTTTCTCTCTCTCTCTCTCGCAAAAACAAGACCGACTTTATCCAATAAAGTTGGCTAAGGGCTCGATAATTGGTACCTGAGATTTCAAGCTCGAACTTTAGTTAATTACTTCACATTTCTAGCTAAGTTTATATTTTATATAAAATAAATAAAACAAGTAGCTTGCTATCTTTCTCTCTAAAAAAAAAATAGTAAAAACGTAGAGAGCTTGTCTATATGAATTATTTTGATTTTTCTATCAAATCTTTCAAAATTTTAATTTCACTGACCAACCTTTTAATTCGTAGTCAGTCAATGACACTTTTGACTTCATAAATTAAATGCGTCATTTATCTTTATATGTTTAATTAGTATTTTTATGCAATTCTCGTGATTATAAATTCATTAAAGTAAGTAATTAGCTTTAGATAATTTCCGTACATTTTTGCTGAGAAAAAAAAAAACAAAAGTTTTGCACCTGCAAAGCATTTCATCACGTAAGTTAACACTACAAGAGAAACAAAAAGGGACGCATGGCGCCCTCCTTATGATTCTGTTTGTTCATTTCAGTTTCATCCAAACACAACCACAAATCCGAAAAGAAAACCCAAATCTAATAAGGGTTCTTAGGCTCAAGTTTAGATTTAAAATTTGACTCAATCATAATCCAAATCCATTTACTTATGCAAATCTAAAACCAGTTCAAGCCAAAATTCTAATAAAGCTAAGATTTCATTTAGGGTAACAAGCAATACATGTTATTTACAATGAGAAAATACAATAGAAAAATTTTGCTTCTGTTATAAAAATAAGGCTAATTTATATAAAAAATTCATTAGTTTTGAACTTTTGCAAAAATATGCCACTTTTTTAGATTTTGCAGATTCGGGCTGGATTTTCAGAAAACTGACCAAAATACCCTTATTCCCTTTTCTCTCTCATTTTTTTCTGTTGTTTTTTTTTTCTTTCTCTCCGAAGAGGGCACCGGAGGCAAAGGCAGCCCGCGCGCCTCGCCTCTGTCCCATGCCCCCTTGCCCTCACCCTCGTCTGTGCCCGCACACCCTCCATTCGCCTTTCTCGCCTGCAACCCCGTCGATGTCGCACCACGATCCTCTTCTTTTTTTTTTCTCTCCGACCCTCCACTACCGCCTCCCCGGCTCTTTATAATAGTAAAGATGACAGCATCACGTCCACTTCCTCTCATTTTTTCTCTCTCCTTTTTTTTCCCTCTTCGGCCTCCCCCTATCGCCTTCGCGATTCTCCACGACGGTAACGAGAACAGTCACATCCTCTTCCTCCACCTTCGCTGGTGCAGACACCAATGCCGGTACTGGAGAAGGAAGACTCAAAGTGAGTGCAGATAAGACCAGAGCCGAGAAAAAAAAGATCGAGAAAATAAAAAAATTAAAAAATAAAGAATAAAACATAAATAAAAATACTTTTTCTGCAAAAAAAAAATAAAGAACCAAAGGAAAAAAGAAGAAGATGATGAGGTTGCACTATTTCAGAAGAACGTTGCACCTTTTCAGGGGAATATTGCACTATTTTAGAGAAAATTTATATTTTTTGAGACAAAAATTACACTTTTTTGGATAAAAATTACACTCTTTGAACGAAAGTTGCACTTTTTGGAGAAAAATTATACTGTTTCTTCTCTTTCCTATTCGTTTTCGTGCGTTCTCTTCTATGCCCATCTCTTTTTCGCCCTCCATTTCTGTCAGCAGATTCTCTACCCTTGCCTCTGCCTCGCACTCTCTCACTCGTGCCTATGCACCCCCCTCCCTCCTTGCCTCCAACCCCGTCGAATCCATGCCGCAACCCTCTTTTTTTTTTCTCTCCAATCCTCCTTCCACCCCGGAGAGGGAAAAAAAAAATGTACGGAGAGAGATGTGCGAAGGATCTGCCGACGAAAGTGACGAAGGTGGAAGATGAAGAAGAGATGAGCAAAGAAGAAACACACGAAAACGAAGAGAAAAGAGAAGAAAAAGGAGAAGGAGAAATAGTGTAATTTTTTTTCAAATAGCGCAACTTTCGTTCAAAAAGTGCAACTTTCATACAAAAAAAGTATAATTTTTCTTTTAAAGAGCATAAGTTCTCTCTAAAACAGTGCAATGTTCCTCTGAAATAGTACAACTTCATCATCTTCTTCTTTTCTCTTTGTTTTTTATTTTTCTTATAGAAAAAATATTTTTCTTTATATTTTATTATTTATTCTTTTTATTTTTTTTATTTTATGTATCTTTTTTCCTTCGCTCTACGCTCATCCGCACTTGCTATGAGTCCTCCTTCTCCGGCACCGGTGTCGGTGCCTGCGTCGGCGAAGGCAAAGGAAGAGGATGCGACGTTGTCCTCATTACCATCGTAGAGGGTCGCGGAGGTGGTAAGGAGGTCGAAGAGGAAAAAAAAAGATCAAGAGAAAATGATGCTGCCCTCTTTACTGTTGTAAAGAGTTGGGAAGGCGGTGAAAGAGGGTTGGAAAGAAAAGAAAAGAAAAAAAATAAAAAAAAGGGTCGCAGCACAGCTTCGGCGGGGTCGGAGGCGAGAAAGGCAGAGGGAGGGTGTGCGGACGAGGGCAAGGGGATGCGGGACAGAGGTGAGGTGGGTCGCCTCCACGTACGCCATCCTCTTTGGAGAGAAAGAAAAAAAAAGAACGAGAGAAAAAAAAAAAAAAAAAAAAAAAAAAAAAAAAAAAAAGATGATAGAAAAGGGAATAAGAGTATTTTGGTTAATTTTCTGAATATCCGGTCTGAATCTACAAAATCCAAAATGGCGGCCTAATTTTGCAAAAGTTCAAAACTAATAAATCTTTTATGCAAATTAGCCAAAAAATAGTAAGAATAATAATAATATGGTGCTAAGATAACTAGTTTTAAGATATATTTTCTACGTGACACTAAACTCCAACTTATTATGATCCAAAAGTGTTAGGCAACCCTTAATTCTAAATGAGGTCTTTAAAATTCTCATAGAGAATCCAAATGGCAAACTTAGAACACCTAAGTCATAGAAACAAATCTTTAAAAAACACTTTAAAAATGTGTTATATCACAGAGTCTTTTTCTAAAGTTTACTCTATTATATGTTTTATAAACTAACAATTAATAGGTACGTACATTCTAAAAATGGTACATTCGATTGATCTTCATAGTACGTGAATCCCGCATAAAGTAATTAATAGAACAGAGATATATAATATAAAAAAAGGAAACAAGAGGCTAATGTTCCAAATTTTGTTTTGAACATTGAACCTAAACGGCTAAACCTTTGTATTTGACTCAAATAGTACGTGTACATATGCGAGAAGAGACATGGTGCACATGGAAAATAAAAATAAAAATAAAAATAAAAATAAAAATAGTTAGGTGCGGCGAAGAATCTGATGCCTTGTGATGCCTACGTCCACCCACATTCCCTGTTTTCAATTCTCACCCAATTGAATCTCTTTTCATGTACAGCTCACCACAAAGAGGTTTTTCTTTTTCTTTTTCTTTTTTTTTCTTTTTTTTTTTTTGTTCCACTGTTCCTTCTCCTTTTTTGCATTCAAAGAAGATTATAGCTTAAGCACATCCAAAAGGTCTTCACACTCTTTTTATCAATGGAGATGCTTCGGAACTTTCGGAATCTTTTTTTTTTTTTTTTTTTTTTTTCGTACGCTACGACTTCACCAAGAAACTTCTTAACGAAATATTATTAAGACAGTTTGATAAGTTATATGATTCACCCCCTCCACCTGAATCTAAAAGATTTATTCTAATATAAAAATTTTCCACCTGAATCTCAGCGTTGTATTTGACAATGAATTTATTAGAAGAGGGCCGACAAGGGTAAATGAGTTGCTTCCTATTCAAGGTTCTTTATTTTAAAAAAAAATAAATTAATGTATTGGCAAATGAATATGATATTTGTAAACAGCTTGAGCATGCGACAATAAAAAAAACTCCACATTATGAATACCAATACATCAGCAGCCTATAAAGACAAAGACACTATTCTGAGGACCTATAGCAGTACTGCTTATATCAATATTATTCAGTAACATGTTATTTGCAATTGAAGCTCATTCTAAGTTGGCGCCAGAGCATGCTTTGATAGAAAGTTTTGGACTTAAATGAAAAAGTAAAATGAGTGCATCCCAATTCAATTGTTTGGTTTAGGAGTCTCATTCTAAATCCTATTCTACGGTGGAAGGGGAATCAATCTAGTCCTCCAATTTATATTAAAAGAGATATGCCCACATTTCCATTCTCACTGGGAATATAATAAGCAAAAATTTAGGTCGAGATCAAAATTGGTCCGACAATGGTTTGAATTATTAATAAGCATTCCTTGTTTTCAAATTCAACCGTGTTGGAAGCGTGATTTGCTCTGATATTAATTATTATTTTTTTTGAGAGATAGATAGTACGCTATATTCGCTTCGTTTATTTCATTTAGAAATAAACTTAGCCTGACATGTGAATCAACTAGGATTCAAACTTAGGACCTCGGATACTAACCACCAAATCCTTTGCCACTTGCTCTAATATTAATTGTTGGAATCGGTATTTGTGCTGATACCGATTTTTAAGCTATTAGTATAAATTAAGCTGTATCGTTGATCAGGTTAATTCAAATAATCTTGCTCCGAATTTTCAGTCGGAATTTTTTTTTTTTTATCAAAATTTAGTTATTTCTTTTGGTTCAGGCACAATTAAGTAGAGTTATACTTTGCCACCCCTAAAATAAACTAACAGAATGGACCATGAGAATTTATGAAACCAAACATTTGATACTTACCTAGCGAGAGCAAAGTGTCACAGACTTATACCTTTGACTCGCAAAAATTCGTGCGGCGTCCGTCTTCCTTCTTGAAAATAGGCAAGCTTGCTCGTTCCGAACGGACTTACTCATTCTAAAACTAAGTTGCAATAAAAAAATACTTATACTTATACATTTGAAAAAATGAAAGATTATATTTATACTTATACATTAATCTCCATGGCTAAATACTACGTATATCCACCCCCTTAATTTGAAGAAGAATAGGGCCTACTTTTTTTTCTAATTTTTTTTTCTCATTCGTTAATTATGTTATAGAAATAATTTTATTCATTTATTTGTATGATATGCAGCTTTTCTTAAATAATGTTGAATAGTTTTGTTGAAACGATTAAATTCTTTTTCATTATAGTTTTATTTTTTAAAAGTATTTGTCTATAATATAGACTAGATTTACTATTTTTTATACTAAACTAATATTTTATTCTTTACAAATTTTTATTTTAATAGTATCTATCCGCTGTAACGTATGGGTCACTACAATAGTATACAATATTCTTAAAGTTTGGGATTTGAAAAAAAACTAAGTCCCCTTACTATTCATAGACCAATTGCCATTATTAAAAATAAAAACCTACCATTTATTGCTTTTAGAGATTTTAAAAAGCTAAGCAATTTTTCTTCAATTTGCTGTCTATATTTATTATTAGAAATTTTTTGAGTTGCTCATGACACTTCAACTTCCAAAGGTTGTGATGCTTCGGTTCCTAGTTTCTATTGTTAAACTTTATGAAAAATTAAATCATATTTTCTGTCATAATTTCGATTTTCAAACCCGGATTGTAGACGACTATTCTTGTTTGTGGTTCGTCCTCGTTCATGATCTATAAGAGAGACGGCGATTCTTACTTGTGGTTCGTCCTCATTCATGATTTACAAGAGAGTGGAACGTTAAATCACGCCCATTCACTTATCCCCGAAGATGGAGACATCACAAGAAATTAGAATTAGTGTTAGAGCGGGACTCTCATATATTACACATATTTATATACAACTTAATATAAAAATGTTAAATCACATCCGTCTATTAAGAATGTGTCCAAATACATCCTAACTGTTGAATCGACCATATCTTCATAGATCGCCTTGAATAGATCGATTGTATTGTTATAGATCGTCTTGAATAAATCACGTGGGCCACATCCAATATTCTCTCCCTTGGTCTAGTAATATATTTATTACTGTACAGGCGATACAAAATTTTATTAATTACCTACTAAATTATACAGTAAAAACCTCCCACTCGACCAATGAATTACAATACTTTGATCATAGCGACTATATCCCAACAGATGAACACTCCCTTCCAAGTATCAAAAGAATGTATTCCTTAATCAAGTGTCTTTATAAGTTATAACTGTATGAACTTATTATAAATTTAACACAGAGTCCCACTTTTATGCACAATAAAATTTTAATTATACAAAAGATAACTTTATCCACATATGTGCAAAAAATCAAAATATGTACTTTTTCAAATAAGAATAGTTATTAAAGCCTTTATACAAGAAAAAATACTTAAACTGTAAATGGACTATACTTTGATCATAGCTAGCGGCTATATCCCAACAGATGAACACTCTATTCCAAGTATCAAAAGAATGTATTCCTTAATCAAGTGCCTTTATGAGTTATAACTGTATGAACTTATTATAAATTTAACACAGAGTCCCACTTTAATGCACAATAAAATTTTAATTATACAAAAGATAACTTTATCCACATATGTGCAAAAAATCAAAATATGTACTTTTTCAAATAAGAATAGTTATTAAAGTCTTTATACAAGAAAAAATACTTAAACTGTAAATAGACTCAAGATACCCATACGATCAGCAAGATTCTTGAACTTATTTGCCGGCAATGCTTTAGTCATAAGATCAACAATCATCATCTCAATCCCAATATGTTGGATATCCACATTCTTCTTGTCGTATTTTTTCACAGTAAGATACTTTATATCGATATATTTGTTGTGATCTATAATTCGACTATTCTTAATAAAAAAATAATGTAGCAGAATTGTCACAATAAATTTTAATTGGTCTTACGATAGGGTCGACAACTCTTAAATCTGAGATGAAATTTCTTAGCCATAAAACTTGTGATGAAGCCTCATAACAAGCGACAAACTCTATCTCCATAGTGGATGTTGCAACTTATGGTTAGCGTCCCAGAACAGGAGGGCCCCCACAACCTCTTACCGACTGTCTCCTCAAGAAAAGCACCCTACTTGGTGCTCCTCTAAGATATAGCACCTTGAGTAAGGAAGAAAATATATCCCGAAGTGGACTTTCTAGAATCTACATATCTAGCAAAATCAGAGTATTAATATCCAATCACCCAAGATGGTCAGAATAACTATAGATGAGCATATAGTCCTTTGTTCTTTTTAAATATCTTATGACTTTCTTCGCAGCTTTTCAGTGACCAAAGCCACATTGCTTTGGTATCTGCCCAGCATCTCCACCGCATGAGCTATATCAGACCTGATATTTTCCTGCGCATACATCAAGCTCTCTACTGCAAAGGCATAAGGTATGTTTTTCATATGCTCTCACTTTAAATCATTCTGTAGACATTATTTCTGATTGAATCTGCCACCTTTCACAATAGTCACAACACAGTTTGTCATATTAAAGCTTTCTAGAACTCTTTCGATGTGGACTTTCTGAGATAGACCCAAAATTCTTCGAGATTTATTTTTGTAAATTTTTATACCGATGATATAAAAAGGTTCACATATATCTTTCAGCATAAAGTTCTTAGAAAGAAAATCTTCTGTCTTCTTAAACAAACTTAAATCACAACTTGCAAACAGAATATCATCCATATATAATAATAAGAGAAAATTCTGAAAGTCACTTCATCAGGGTGCTCGCCAAAACTTTATCGGAGTTGACAAACTACTTTTCAATAGCCTTTACGTAATCATTGACTTTATCACTTTTTGAAATTGATCCCCGTATAGTTTTTTGATACTCAAGACTTTATGAGCATCAAGCTTAAACAGTTGGATCGCTCCCACTTATCCTGCGTAGATTCCTTCTGTGGAGTCATTGACCCATCTACCTCCGATGGCTGCTCAACACACACAGCCAAATAAAAATCCATATAACCCAAAATAAAAGAAATACTTTCTTTCCAATCAGAATAGTTGTTTCCAGTTGTATAGGAATACCAGAAACAACATTAAGAAATACGACAGAGGAAGAAGTCGTAAGAACAAAGTAAATATAGAACTTTATCGGCTACTATAAAACAATAATCATTAAATTAGATAATTCTATCTTTCTGTGGGTAGAGGCGCTATACGTATAAAATTTATCTACTTTAATAATAAAACTAGCAAAAAATTGTTTCTAAACAACGAGATTTTTGTATCTGTGGGTATAAAAAATTTGCTATCTAAAAATTCAATTTACTATCTTATTCCAATCAAAATAGAAAAAAAATATTATTTTATTTGACTGCAATAAATGGTCATACTTTAATTCAATATTAGTAAATTCTTATACATTCTTCATTATCTATAGGATACTGTGCCTATTCTTAAACATAATGAAAGATACAAATAACCTTATTTGATATTCCTTATTTGATATTGAATGACTATTAAAATTAAGAAATAATTGCCTATATGTCTCACCCCGAATTATTTGTTTTTCTGGGCTCGCTAACAGACCCGCCGTATACATAGGTATTTCCTCGGTATACGAAGCGAAAAAGTAGAAGTACCTGTAATCATACAATACTACAAACAGTAGTATAGAGTAGCTAGAAAAATAAACCATATATAAAAACGATGGTTCAATACATACATGTCATCCAAGATATACAAATACTCGCTCTGGCGAGAAACAACAACTGTACGTAAAGACCCAAAAAGTACAACTACCTGTACCTGGTGCTCCTCTAGCTCTGCGACTCAACTGGAAGGGTTCTAACTCGCGACGCTCTTACCACGATCAAGATCAGCAACAGCAGCAGCCAAAGGCGACGGCTCTGCAAAAACAGTGGTAACAACAGGGCGTGAGAACTACTGTAAAAACAAGTAATCCTCAGTGGGTACCGCCCTCAAACTCATCGGTCCACCCACTAAGTCTACAGGAATAAGCAGGAATAGTAAGAAAAGCTGGAATAAATCTACAGATAAATGCCACTATACCATCAAGCTCCAACTCTACCCTCTGTAGAACAATGTCATTTCAGACCCAATCTCAATAAGAACTGTAATCATACCCGTCCCTGGGACTGTGAACACACCCGTCCTGCCCGGTTGTGACTATACAGCTATCTTCACACTAACCAGTCCGTAGAGAGCAAGTCCAACCTGCACAAACGACACAAACGTAAACGCACTAAGCCCGACTTCGGAGTGGCACTCGTGAGCGCTACCCAACCGAGTATGCAAGCGTATCTCTGTCGAGCTCAATCAGGCTCTAACAAGCCAAAGACAAGTAGCTAGGGTCAAAACAGGTCTAGAAACCAAACACACGTGCCATCGGCACAATCTGAGACCAAAAACAGAAATCTGGGTCCACCGTCCACCCCGACTGTGCCCGACAACCCGAAACAGCCTAGACTCTGCTGTAAAAATAAGCTCGGCATCCCAGCACGAGCGTAAATGCATTCTAGACTACCCCGGGTATCCACCGCGCTGAAACATCAGTGATACAACCAAACTACGGCTCCTAGAGCTAAATCAGGTAGTAGAATTATATGACAGGTCGAATCGCTGGTTTTCTCCTAAGTCAAGTTCCAAGTTCAACATGTATATTCAACTAATTACTATTCATGCTCCAAATTCAGATTTCGTACATTAAACCAATCGATGAATCTGAGCTACAACATGATATTCCAAAGTCAAAACTATACATGTTTACTATACATATACTTAGGAGCAAAACTGATGATAAACCCACCTCTGGTGCAATTCCCAGATAGAAAGAAGGTCAAAAAAATGCTGGAATCCTCAGCCGAGGTCACCCACAACCAGCAACAAAGCTACTCGAAGGATCTACATCCAAAATCCATCAAAATCCATCAATTCATCAAAATTTCAGCACTTAAGCTTAATTGTCTCAACTCCAATCTCAAAACTCACCTAATAATCTCCAATTCAGGTGAGGCAAGTTCCAAATCCAGTGAATAATGATGGAGTATCAATCTCAGGTCCAAAATCCCGCTCCTTCCAAGACTTGCACCAAGAAAAACCCAAAAATCAGATTTTCAGTTCTAAGTCACCAACAGTCTAGGAAAACATGGAATCGACCAAGCTAACCTCAACCAAAAAATACAATTATGGGCTTCTGGATTCCTCTGGAAGTCTAGAATCCAACAAACCAAGTTTCACCGCAATCCGACCTTCCTACGTCGCACACAAGCCAAAACACTGAAGATCATTGCTGGAAAACTACAGGGTCAGCACTCCACCACCTTTCAATTGAAAGATTTGATGCAATTTGAGGAAATCTGAAGGATGGAAAAGCAATTTGAGGCTTCTTTGTGAAGAACAGGTGAAAAGAGCCCACTGTGGTCGAACACCACCTATTTATAGGGTGTTAGAGCGGTCCAATAAGCCTCAGAAACAACAGCTACAAACCTGTAGTTCTGCAGAAATGGCACTTTCGGGCGCCCGAAAGCATGTTTTGGGCGTCCAAAACCTCCAGGCTGCACAATTGTTCCACTTCGAATCCTCCGCCCACGGTGCACTGCGCCCATATCCGGCTCTGGCGGACCTCAGCTACCACCAGCCACGTGTCAGCGCAAACGATACTCACGAGGTGAACATTCGGACCCACATTCGGGCGCCCGAAACCCGGATTCGAATTGGCTTCCAGTTCTGTCCAGTTCTGCACTCAACTTCTGGGCGACCCAAGGCCAGTTCTGGGCGCCCGAATCTGGCAAAACTCTAGTTTTGCTTATTTGAGTGCGCCGAGTCTATTTCTGCATCCATTTCGCGCAGAAACGACTCCGACTCAGTCCGACACTCTCCAGATGTGTCGACTAGTCACTAACACTAAAGCCAATCCTATCCAAAGCTCAGAAACACTACACTATATATCTCTCAAAACTTTAAAAATATCTCATTTATCCCTACTTTTTTTTTTCTTTCCAATATACCCCTCAAATGTTCCTCCATTATTCCAAAATACTCCTACAGTTATCACTCATTAAGTTAACTTAGGTTAAACGTGAGTTAAATATCTATTAGAGTTAAAAAAAAAAAAATTAAAATGTCTCTTTTGCCCCTAACTTAAGGGTAAATAAGAAATGTCGGTGATAGTAGAAGGGTATAGCTGAAAATACCAAAAATTAAAATATTTTTTGTGCTCCCAACTTGAGGGCAAATAAGAAAAGTTGGTGATGGTAGAAGGGTATATTTGAAAGGGCAAAATAGTAATTTTAAGATAACAGCTATTGTTAACCGCTCATTAATAGAATTTAACTCTAGAGATATATTTGAAATAAATTGGAACGTAAAAAGAATATTGTTAATATTATCCTTCTAAGAAGGGTAAATCAGAAAGTTGAAAATTTTTCACGGGTATATAAGCAATTGCTCCTAAAATTAAATTAGAAATATGTACAAATTTTCAGATAAATCTTGGTTCAATATAATTTTATAAAATAAAAAAAAAAACCGTAAGTAAAAATATACCATGACTAGAATGTTGTGGCTATTCTGAGACATAGTTGATTTTACAAATCTTTATATAATATTGAATGATCCAAAATTTCTTATTATTTCAAAACGCAGCGAAAAAAAAAAATCCAAAATAATTTTCTTCACAACCTTATATGATTGAAAATTTATAAACTGTATGAATATAGTCTACTCTAAATTTTCATAATCACCTTATGCATGTTTAGGACAATAGCGTAAAAATTATACCGCAAAAAGAAATCTAAACCACTACTTTATAATTATGAATAAATAAAATAATTAGTACACAAATCATAAATAACAAAAACTAAATATCATATATAATTTTGATATGAACGTCTTCAATAAGGAGTCACTACAAAAATATATATATATATATATATATATATAGAGGCTCTTTTACTATTCAGTTTTTTAACCGTTGGATGACAATTGTAGAGTTAGGATGATAGTGGTTTTCTAGGTTTGAGTGGTAGTCCCCTCAGGGTTTAGTACTTGTTAGTGAAATAATATTAATCCAATAGTAAAAATAATTAGAATAGATCTAACGGCTAAAAACAGGATAGCAAAAGAGGCCATATACTATTAAAAGTATTCTAACTCAACTCGATGTCTATATTCTATATTATTATATATAAAAATACGTATTTCAAATTTCGACCTGTCGACATACCTATTTCAAAAAAAAAAAAAATTCGTACGCGAAATAAATAACGTAACAAAACAAACTTTTAGTTCCTCATTTTTCTCCAGCCATTAATATTTTATTTTTTATTAAATACTTTTATCATTCAATATCTTTTTTTAAGATAAATATTTATATATTATCTCTATTCTATCTACTAATATTTTATTGTTATATTAAATTTTTAATTTTGATATTTTTAATTTAAAATATATATTTAAATTTGAATTTGTTAGAATAAAAAAATATAAAAAAATTCAATATATATCTACACTATATATAAATTTTATAAAATAAAAAATAAAATTATATAATTATTATTAATAATTTTTACTTAAATTTGAGTTATAATATGACAGATAAGTGCCGAATAAAACCTTAAATTGAGAGATTCTATTTTTGCTGTATCCAAAGGCTACGAAGGATACGTAAAGATGAAAATGAAATAAGCGGCAAAGGGCTTGGTGGTTGGCACCCGAGACCCAAATTCGAATCCTAATTGATTCACATTTCTGGCTAAGTTCATTTCTGAATGAAATAAACGAAGCGGGTAGCGTGCTACCTATCTCTCAAAAAAAAAAAAAAAAATATGACAATATATATTCTTTTGCTTTTTTAACAACCAATACTTCTGGTTGTTAATGGATTAATTACACCAATGGTCCCTAGTCTTTACACCGTTTTTCAATCTGATTTTCAATCAATTTTTTTTACAATCAAATCCCTAATCTCTTAATTTCATTACAATTAGGTCACAGCCGTTAGATAAGTGTTAAAATTGACGAAAAATGCCACGTCAGCACCATGTCAGTGCCACGGAGACGCCATGTCAACACCATGGAGGCTTCGTGTCAGCGCCACGATGGCAGTGTGTCAGCGAATTGCAAAAAAAAAAAAAAGTTGGGGACCAAATCGAAAAACGGTGCAAAGGTTGGGACCAATAGTGTAATTAACCTATTAAATTTATGATTTCAAAACAAGATTTTTAATTTAAGATTTAAATTTTAAATTTAAATATCGATTTTGGATTCAAATTTAAATTAGAATTCAAATTCCGATTTTGTATTTAATTTTAAATTTTTAATTTTAAATTCAAATTCACATTTCGAATTCTAAATTCTAATTTAATTTCAAACTTCGATTTGAAATTTCAAATTCAAAATGTGAATTTGAATTCGAAGTTTAAATTCAAATTTAGAATTGAAATCAAATCTTAAATTCAAATTTAAATTTTGAATTCAAATTTAAACTTTAAAATCAAAATTTTGAATATCATTTTAAATTTAAATTCAAATTGTAAATATAATTTCGGTTTCAAAACTTTTATTTTAAATGTAAATTGAAATATCAAAATCAAAATCAAAAATTTAAGTTTGAATTCAAAATTTAGATTCAATTAAAAATTTAAATTTAAAATTTGAATTTTCAATTCAAAAATTTAATTCAGCTTAAATTCAATTCAAATTCTAATTTCTCGTTAGCTTAAAATTTTAATTTTAATATTATTTTTGAATTTAAATTTAATTTTAAAATTTTTATTTATTGGGGCTAAAAGGAAAAACGTGCAAAGTTTAGAGAGCTAAATTAACATACAAAAATGTCAAATAGGTGCTGATGTGGCAATTCTGTTAATTTTAACATTTTTTTAACGGTTGGGACTAACTGTAATAAAAAATCAAGAGATTAGAAATTTAATTGTAAAAAAAAAAATTAGAATCTTATTAGTAAAAATTGATCCAAAGGTTGAGAACTACCGGTGTAATTAACCCGGTTGTTAATAGAAGAGGAAATTTTCTACATTTGATCCAACTAAACAAACACTACCCACCTCCCAAAGATTTCAGCATGCATGTTGGTCTTCCCAGTTCCGAAAACCAATGCACTGCCGGCTGACTGGTGAAATGAAATAAAGAAATTGACAACTGTCCTCTTGTGTCTGCAAACGCTGTAGGATCAGGGATACCGACCCGGTACGGATATTTCATATTTTATTTGCATCTCAATACCGGATACGAATAGAGCTCAACTAAATTACACTTTTGGTCCTCAAACTATGAAATGCGTAACACTTTGGTCCTCAAGCCATATGGTTTCTTGCTCCAACTTTTTTTGGTTTGTTCTAATAAAATTACACAACCTACTCTAATTAGCTAAATATTGATAAATTGTTAATGTAGATATAATGTATAAGTATTGTGGTTGACGATGCGATAATAATTAATATATTTTATTATTCCCATGTCAACAATTTGCCAAGCCAACTAAATTTAGCTGCGAGATTTGATTGTAATAATTCAGAAATTCAGAAAGTTCAAATAAAAAATTATAATAATTTAAAGTTTGAAGAGGACCAAAAGTGTAAATTTAAACAAACATTTATTATATATGTGTAATATATTTTTTAGATATTTATTTTAATAATTACTAATATATATTAATAATTTAATTTATATCTAGTATATTAAATAGCCGGGTTCGATTTTTCAGTTTTGAATCCAGATTTTTGATTATTTTTTTTTATCTGGATTTAATTTCGAGTCTCAATTTTAATATCTAATTGGGTTCGGGTATGATTTCGAATTTTGGTTTTTCACTTGAGTTCTATTTTAAATTTTGTGAAAATCGCCCCACAACTGGTCTGTAGACATTCTGATGCAGTATTCTTGAAATCAAATAAAAGAAAAAAAAAAAAGTCAGAATGATATAAATTTTGGTTTATAATTTACCATTAAATTTTAAAACATTCTAATTTACTATTTAAATTTGAAATCTACCACAAAACTTTTCAATTTTATTAAATTGGCTTGGCGCTTATTTTAAAAATTAACTATCTGACAAAATAAGTGAATTAATAATAAACTGGCTATTTTACTCAAAAATTGACTCACGCATGATCACGCGACTAACTAATTTATAGCTAAATTTTGTTTTACAATTTACTATTAAACTTTAATAATTCTAACTTATTATGTAAATGACGATTCTTTGGAACTCTACGGCAAAGCTCGCTACCCGTTTCGTTTATTTCATTTAAAAATAAACTCAGCTGAAAATATGAATCAACTAGGATTCGAATTTGGGTCTCGAGTACCAACCACCAAGCCTTTTTGCCACTTACGCTAGGGACGGTCAGTACCGCAAAGCTTTTGATTTCATGAAATCGGCAAGATATCGGTTTTTTAAATATGAGAAATGATTCGGTACTTTTTTTTAAAAAAAAATTAAAAAGATCTTAACCGTTGATTAATAGAGGGTAAAAATGTAACTTTAATACTTAGCAGGTAAAAGGATTATTTTATTCAAGGTTAGTTTGGACGGATTTTTAACGTATTTAAACCAATTAGTTAATTAAAAGATTTAATCACGATTAATTACGTATTTAAATCCTCGAGTTAATTTTCAAAGAAATTTATAACATAATAAATTAAT